>NC_056734.1:615645849-615790849 GCF_019279795.1 Protopterus annectens | reverse complement strand
GCATATATGCCACATATGGTGGGGAATACATCCCAATTGTTATACACCCCTGTACATTGTTGTAGAGATCTGTACATACTGCAGTGTGAAAAGCATGATGTAGGCAGGTGTGGTGTGTGTATCACACACATCAGCTATCCATATGTGTATGACATTTGTGGTCTCCACAGTGTGTGTGTGTATGTAGGTATGTATGGCTGTCTGGTGCATGGAGTGAGGGTGTATGCTACCATACAGAACACACAGGATCCCTAACCCCTCATGGTGATGCAGTCCACTACCCTGTTGATGCCATCGGTCTCAGCCGCACTGGCTACCTGTACATGTTCTTTCTCTGTGTCGCATCATGTGGGCTCACAGTACTGTGACGGTGATGACCACATAGGCAAGGGCCCTCACCTCAACACTATGGGGTGTGCTTTATAGTGTTGTTGACCCCGTGAGTGTGAGCATGTTCCTGTAATGTGACAGGGTATTACTGCTACACAGTGAGGCCTCATGCTATCATGTGGCCTCTAACATTATCATTGGCCAGACCGCTGTGTACAACCCCTGCACCATGTCAACATACCTGTGATGTGACCTGGTATGGATGTCACATCTCTAGCCACTGTAGCCTATTAAACTGCCCACATGCTTCTGGATCAGTATATGTGTGGACATCTGTGTTATGTCAGACTTTCCAACAGTCAGGCTGAGGCTACGTATAGCATGCTGATATTGCCATATGTGCCTGTGAGTATTCCACAGTTACACATGGGAGACTGCAAACAGTGCTACCTGTAGGCACAAGCAAGTAGACCATAAGGAGGGAACCAGGGCATCATTACCAACATGCTGTTACTGTTGTTACCGAGACACATACTGTGAACATAAAACAATGCATGCTAAACCTGTACTACATGGTATTTCTGGTGCGTGTCAACAGTACACAACTAATGTAATATACACGTCTCTCACTATTCACACACATCTAATGTAACATACACGTCTCTCTTCTTACACAACTAATGTAATATACACTTCTCACTATTCTGAACACCCTGTGCATCAGACCATTTGAGCATGTTCCTGCACCAATGGTGTGGATGACAGGGATGCAGCACAGGCTTCATCATATGCACAGGGTGATAATGTTTGCCAGGGGCATAGGCTGCACCAATGGATGACATCTTGTGTGTGGGTAAGGGCCAGTGATATGATTGGACATGTCTGTTCAGTATGCATGTGGGTGTTGTGGTGCCCTGCAGATGTCTTTGTTGTGAGCGTGTATGTGTGCACACAATTCTGCCTTTTGTGAGGCCTACACGGGGTATTATTGACAGCACCAGATTGTACAGACCAGGTTGTACAGCTCACTGTGTCCGGCCACGGTCACGTGACCTGTGCCTGCCAGGGGTTGCACGGGCACTGCCAGGTAGATGTAAAGCTTGGCTACTGTCCGGCGACAGATGTCCACTGGAACTGTGTCCCTGCTGGGAATGTCCATGGCCACGTCCACGTGGCCTGCTGTGTCCTGGTGTGGACAGTGCAGCACCAGCTGCACTGCTACTGCTACCAGCACTATGGGAGCGGGCATGTGAGGTGGCATGCTTACGCTGACCTGCACTAGGCGGTGTAGCTGGCCTACGTCCACGTGGCCTCCACCTCACTCCTACTAGATGTTCCAGCACAGATAGCTCATGCTCGCGGATTGCCATGCCACAGTCAAGGATTCTGACCATGTCACCCAATCGCCTGTCCAGAACATTAGCAATCTGCTGTTGAGCATTTGCCAATGCCTGGATGTTGTCATTTAGGGTATGGATAGCAGCCCTCTGCAGCCTCTGCCCTTCTCTGTTCTACCGTTCAGCATGTGCCTGTGCCACCATTACAGTCTGGAACATGAGTCTGGTGATACCAGCTGCTGCACTCTGTCCTGCAGGTGCATGTCTGCCAGACGTCCTCCTACGAGCAGCACCGGCCACATGCCTGTATGGCACATCTGCAGTCATTACACTTACACCATGGTGTGTAGACACACCTTCTGTAGCCACTGCACGTTCCTGTTCCATGCTAACAGACGCTGCCTGTCCACCCCCTATGGCCACTGGTGATGCGGTATGTGTTGGTAGCAGAACTGTGTGCGGGGAAGAGGGGGACATAGCTGGGATGGCAACCATTGGCACAGATTCAGCCCCTGACAACCCTGCCTGCACCTCATGCATATGTTCATCACTGCTAGTATCTGTGGGGACACTAACATCAGATGGACCGCAGGAGGGTAACACATCTACATCACCTGTGAATGCAAAGAAAGACTTTAAATTGCAATAGACACACACACAGACACACACACACAGACACACACACACACACACAGACACACACACACACACACACACACACACACACACACACACACACAGACACACACACAGACAGACACATACAGACAGACACACACAGACACACACAGACACACCATGCATGTGATTTGACAGATGGCATGCAGTATGCCTGTGATACAGCAGAGGGCATGCAGCTCAGACATTAATAGTGTTAGTAAGCATACCTCCCTGGGGTGCACACTACAGCAAGCAGGTGTCATATCAGTAGTCATGCAGTTCACACAATCATGATAGTATGCATGCATCCCCATGATACACCATGTGGACCAGAAAAGGATAACAGTACACATGGCTGACGTGATCTTGACATGTAATCTGCTGACGTGTGCATTAACATGCATACATGTCTGACACAATGGTGTCCTGACACATGTACAGCATCATAATGGGCATCACATTGTGGTGTTGTCTGTATGCCCTACAGATAGAATGCATGTTTAGCAAATGTGCATGAGCATGGAAGGGTAGTGTGAGCCATCTACATTACTATACGGTGTGAAGTACAGACACTGTGCCATTGCCTGGCATCATGAGTCATCTATATTGCTGTACAATGCATAATATGTAGACATTGCATAGCCATAACTGCATGCATACCCATGACATAACTGTGGATTGTGACCCACGATGCTGAGGTGTATACACACCAAACCATGCTGTGTCAAGTGACAGGTCACTGGAGGACCTACAGATGACACCCCTGCACAACAACTACAGGGTCCTGGCTGCCTAACAACCATGTTCACACATAGTGGACATGTCAATTCACCATTTCCCACATGACATTGATGTACCACACACATGAGGTGCACAGCTAACAGTGATGTCCTACAGCAGCAAGGGAAATGTGCAGTATCTGTGGCCTGATGTGGTGTCAATGTCTGTGGAAGCTGTACAGGTGACTACTGTCATGCTATGACACAGTCGTGATGTTAAACAGATCTTATATGGTAGACTTCAGTGACACCTCCACTAGCTGTGCACAGGCTTTTACGATGTCCAGTGTACCACATCAACTGTATAATCAGTCAACTAAGGCTATAATTGGACCATGTGTGGACAATGTGCAACAGGGTGTATACACATCACATCTACTGTGTGGCTATGTGTCTCTGGCCATCCCCCATGGCCATGTGTGCACATGTGTTGGCCAAATGTGTGTGATGGCCATCTATCTCACATGTCTGTGTTGTCCCATATGACATACACCCATAGATGTCAGATATGTCACCATCCACAGGGCTATGCAGACAGTGGGTTGTATGTTTGGTATGTGGGTCATGGGATAGTGTGACAATATTGCAGCCAGAACACTAGTGTCTGGGACATGTCAGATGGCACATCACAATGTGTGCACCCAATGCAGGGGCAAATAACACAATGGTGACACCTGTGGGCTGCCCATATCACAGCTCACTGTGTGGTACTGTTTGCGTACCACACATGTTGTTCCAATGCATACTACATATGCCTCCATTGTAGAACACCTCCACCGTTGTATGCACAGCTGACCACACATGTAGCAATGACAACTACTGTGGTTTCAAGTCAGTGTATCATTTCATTTGTACATATTGCACATGGGTGGCCTGTGTGAATGATGGGTGATGCTACCTGCATATCATGACTGGAACGAACATCAAGTGTGCAACTGTTAACTGGCCACATGGCAAATAGATCTATGCTTTAACATGCCTGATACTGATGACAGTCTCACCTGCAATGGACTCATGTCTGTGCGGCACGCCAGAGGTACGAGTATAGGGGTGACAGAGCAGTATGAACATTATCCATGACTGTTTGACAGCCACAGGGTGCACTGTGCATGTTAACACATTGCCTGTATAATAGCATATAGTATGCACATGTGTGCATACACAGGGTAGCATAGTGGAGTATGCAGCATGTGTGTCCACATACCTTGCATATGTTGTTACTTTACATAATGTACAGTAACACATGCAACTAAATGGGATATAATAGCCATATGTGCAGTACTGACTTACCAGGCAACTCCAGGCTCATTGGTTGGGAGACACCCACCTCCATGATGGCAGCTAGTGTGTGTGGATGCTGTTCTGAGGGTGTCCCCAGACTGGCCAGTAGCTCCTCGGTGTGTGTGAGTGGGTGCTGGGTTGGTGGCCCACCACCTGTTCCACCTTGTTCCCTGGTGATTGCAGTGGCATGCTGTTTTGCATGTCGTATCAAGTCCATGCAGTGTCTGCGCACCTGCTGGTAGGTGCGGTTATGGCCACCCACATCATTCACCCTCCTGCGTAGATCCTGCCACAGGTCGTCCCACTGCTGGGCAAGCTGTGGCACATGGCTGAACAACACCTCATAGTTCTCATGGAGGTACGGGATGAGGACATCATCCTCCTGGCAGCTGTACGCTGGAAGGCGTGTACGAGGCATTATCTGTAAGACATAATGATGGTGACAGGTCACAGTTTCAGACATGTACAGAGATACTGCTGCACATACATTTCAATGACATCTAGTACATTTGCACAGTAATCTTTGCAAATCATCATGACACTGACATGACTGACGTGTTTGTGTCACACACATGTAACACCCGTTATGCATTGGATATCATCACCATATATGTGTGTCACCTCATTACAGTGTTCATACTCCATATGAATGCTGTCTTGATGTGGGCATGTCTATTTGCCTGCACTGGTGTTCTTACCTATCTGCACATGCCTGGATGTGTCCACGATAATGCTGTTGACCTTGATGCTGTGTATATGTCACATATCAACTCAGACAAAGCCTTAATGGACTTGAGCAGTGACAATGCACACATATGCATGGACACCTGTACATGCATGTGTTTTGCCATATACATCTACACAGCACTGTACAGCTGTTCAACATCCTGCCACAGATCGCCTGTGTTGCACATGTGATAGACATGGGACAATGGCTATTCGGACGTCATTCGCAGGGATGGTTATCAACCATAGCATGTACGGGCAAGGTTTCCTAGCTGTAACAGCCAGCCAGTATGCCACCGCGAGGTGCATCAGTGCCACATTACTGATCTGGACAGTTGATACTACATCTACCATGCAGCCATCACACCATGTATGACTGGGATGACATGTGCAGCCTTGATTGACGGGGTTGCATGGTTTGGCAGGAGTATGTCACAGGGATCTGTCCAGCATGTGGCGATCCTAGTATTAGGATGGTGGCTGTCCATGACGCATGTCTTAAGATCAGGATATGGACATGTAGCATGTCCATCATCATGGTGTAGCAAATGTCTTTATGCAATGTAGACAGCATGCTGCATAGTGGAGGTGAGGATTGTGAAGGCTGGTATCGCCCATCCACGCATGGCCATTACCCCTTAAAGGTGATATGTGATCCAATATTGGTCACTCCAGTGCTGTATATGCCTGTCCAATGATCTCTGTGCTCATGGATGGCACCCTGTCATGACATGGGTACCTCGTATGACTACCCAAGGGGCCTGGAGACATCACCAAGGCAGGGAGGTGTACTGCACAACACCATCCCTTACACAGTGTCCATAATGTTGACCACAGCCTAGGTGGTAGTTAATGGGTACAGGAATGTTCACCTAGCGGTGACAATGCTGATATCATCCATCAGAATGTGCACATATGTCACACACCTCATCCACACAGCCCATTCTGTATGTTGTTCACAACACTGACACAGCTATTCCTCATAGGTCATGGCCATTCACATCCTTACATACACAGATGCCTAACATTTGTCTGTGTGGTATGGGTTACAATGAGGATGGAGTACAACACATTAACCCTGTTCTACTGTAGCTGGCACTGGTGTGATATGCACATGTCTCTCTGGCACCTTTTGTAGTTGTGAGTCCGTCAACAGGCCACTGGTAGAACACTCCTGTGACATACAAAGGTATTTGTAATCAAACATCCGTACTGTCTTGTACATCTGTACTGCTAACATCTACAGTGATAATGGTTCATGGACATGCACACCATACTCAGCAGGGTTATAGTGCGGTGCCACCCATTATGACTGTCGTCACCACTTGTGGGTTGATATTATCCAACACCCTATCTGTATTGTATGGTCATGCTAGGCACTTGTTCAGAACTTGTGAGCATGTCATGAGCTACTGGTTAATATAGCACGCATTCCACACCATTTCCCACAGGTACACTGGCTGTCCTAAAATTTCCAGCTTGCTTATGGTACAACAGCTGTTGTACACAGGTAACGCACATATCCTGTGAGACATGGTTGTATATACAGGCATGTCCAACTGTCACGTACCAGTGCTATTGCCTGTCTATATGATGGATATGTCGTACATGTGGCAATAGAGCAATTGTCTCATGTACACATTCAATGCTCACCTCCCAACATACGACACTACAGCCTGTGGGGGATGCACTTATGCAGCCCTGCTGGGGGTAATGCTGTCACCAACCCTGACTGCACCTGACAGTCATGTGGGGATGTGTAACATTCGCAACACACCCCACTTATCACATAGTCTCACATGATCTCCACCACAGGCCACACATATGAGGACGACTTGTGCAGTACCTCTCCATACTCTGTGTAGGCACCAGAGGCAGCCCCCATCACGGAACACAACATCACCAACTTATAGCCCACAGACTCATGTGTGCCCATCACATACAGCCAATAGGGTGTTATAACATACAGAACACACCAGTCATAGGTGACTCTGTAGGCGGTCACACTGCAGTTCCACACAGCAGGCTACACAAGGCGATAGTCGCTTACATCTTGCTGTCGGGTAACTGGTTCTGCAACATAACCTATGCACCCATGCCACACCTCACTAGGTACGATGTGACTGTCATTCTCCATGTTAGTGTGACTGCCCTGAGATGCCACTTCACAGATGACGTGTGCAGGGACATGCAATAGCTCACCAGTCTTGTAGCCCTGAAGGTGTGGGCCTAGCCCTGGAGAGCATTATGCATTCATCCGGACCTGATACCACTGTACAATGACTAACTGTGTCACTTCAACAGTTGCCTATGCTCCTGCTGTCATTCCACAGGCATCTGATATCTGTCCGCTTTGAATGACCTGGTCAAACACAATGCTTTGGCACAGATGACCTGCACCTGTCAGCCCTGGGAGTACAGATCACATGTAAGGCTCTTACTGCTTCTATACTGCCTGTCTTGCACAATTTCCAATAACAGTCACCGGCAGAACTGGAACTGGCAAGCAAGACATGGGGTCATGTGACACAATGCTTGCATCTCTGTGACGCACACAGGCAAGGCACACCTTATGATGCAACACTCCAATATCTCTGCAGTGACTGGGACCTGCCTCTAGGCTCTGCAGAGCACACCTGCAATGACAGGTTATGGACAGACCATACCTTTCAGGCACATACCTGGACTGGCACACCCACAGCTGAGGTGTTCCCATATCCCACTATATTGTACACACATCCTGGCTAGTTACTTAGCACAATGCATCAGAGGTTCTCCACATGCAACTAACTGTGTCCGGAACCGCTATACACATTGTAACAAGCTACAGATTCAACAGCATTCCCCACGGTTACCAGACCTCATTTGTTGGTGTACTGGGCAGTAGAGCTCAGACAGCTACTACTGATGTGTGACTGACACTACCCCACACTTAACTGGGATAGCCACTCATGCACCGACACATCCATGAGCCATAACCTCCACGCGGCTGGATCAACCCATACACACCACCTCCAAGACCAACATTAACCTTGACATGACCACTACCAACATGTGACTGGTGTTCCACACCTGGGGTTATCCCCTCATTGGTGGGTTCCGAACATATGCTAATCAACCTTGTTAGCCACATCCCGGCACCACACCCTTCACGGCATACACAGTACATGAGTACTACAACACCTACTACAGACTTCTTATGACAGCGGTTGTTAATGTCATGACACCCATGCAGATGGACAATGCACATACAAATGCTGAAACATACCCAGTGCACTTCATTAGCATGTACACGACTGCATGGATCATGCTATTCCACACAGAGCCATGATGGTACACACCAGATAACAGACGCCACTCTGGTGGTCAAGTTCCATGGACATAATGTACAACAACAGGTGGAGGCTGTTGCACAGTGGTGTACAGTCCCATGGGTGGGGTAGCTCACTGGTCAGCCTTGGTAGGGCCACAGGATCACTCATCGCATACTCCAAGACTAGCTACATACACATTACTGCGACACATTCCGGGGTGTACCACAAGGCATTATGGTGGTATGTCAGTAGTCAATGGCAGCACCCACATCTGCTCTCACATACAACAGTCACTCAGGAACATTACAGACACAGGTGATGTTGGCAACATGCTGGTGGATGGATTCAATGCTAACATTACACCCTCTCACTCACTACAGGGCCACAATCCATGCAGGAACATTGCGCTGTCCCTGTGGTCACACCTACACAGTACTAACCTGCACTCTATATGTCCTGGGACACTGGCCCCATGTCACCTTCCAAAGTCCCAGGCTGTGATGACCACAAACCTCTGACCGACATGTCTCCCCACTAGGCCGCCATATTCAGTAATAGCCTTGTATCAGACATTGTGGCCCCTGAATGGCACACAGCAACATTTATCACACTCCACACAGGTGGGACCACAATGCACGAGTGGGACTATAGTCCTACACACCTGACTGGACTGTTCTGTATGACTATGGGGCACATCATCAAGGACGTCATTCAAAGAGACATTGTTGGGCTCTGGTCCTTTGATGCCACCCGGGTTGGACTTGTTAGGGCCAGAGCATGGCCCCTACACTTGGCGGACTCCTTTCATACAGTTACCAGGGTAGTTGATGATGGTACGGGAGTCCACACATCCTACATTGTCCTCTCATAGCCTTTCAGCACAGTTCTCCATTCTGGTATTGACAACATACACATCCACCTACACATCGTACCCTATGTCTCAGGATATTATGCAACGTGGCTCATGGACAGGACACACACAATAGGGGTAGCATACCATAGTACCTACTGCATTTCAGTTACATTTGGCATACCACAGTCCTCAGTCATTGGGCCCCTCATGTTCAGTATATGCTTCCCTGAGGTACAGGCTAGCACAGAGGGACTTTCCCTGCCTAGCTTTACAAACCCCTGCATACAAAGTGCCATGATTGATCCACCAGCTGATACTGACTCCATCCATATGGGTGTCACTGTGACAGATACCTGATATGAATATCAAGGCCTCAAGCTGCATGACACAAGGTGCATGAACATCACCTTTGCATTACACCATTCACCCACTGACTGTCACATAGGTGGTTGTCCCCTACATACATGTCACATTGTACATGTTTGTAGTACACACGTATATTGTACCCACTCCTGTGGTTACTGTATTGCCACTGTGGCATGGACATCCTTCTACGTGGCCACACGTATCTGTACTGGGTGTGTAGCTGGTACATAGACACCCATTGTACCTCTGAACTCAAGATTCTGCACACATTCAAGGGTACACCACCCCATTTAGGGTGTACCTTACACAACAGCTACAGCTTTACATACCACACCA
Organism: Protopterus annectens; assembly: GCF_019279795.1. Classification (NCBI taxonomy): domain Eukaryota; kingdom Metazoa; phylum Chordata; order Ceratodontiformes; family Protopteridae; genus Protopterus; species Protopterus annectens. The sequence continues at coordinate 615,780,867 of NC_056734.1, read as the reverse complement.
TTAACACGCCATGACGTTTATTGAGCTCCGACAGTTAAAGTATGCAGCTGAACTACGGACACCATGTCTGTACACATTTGCATACTACATACTCAGGGGTGACCTCTGCTGAACAGACAGGGCCCATGTCCACAACAATATTAATGGATATACTCCACATACGCGACATAAGCAAAAGCCACTGTGAGCAACATGCTCATGGATATGTGCACACACGCAACAATGAGTGGGATGTGCTTGAGGGTTGCATTCCCAAACTGAACACTCACCATGCTTTGGAACATGAGTCCTATGTACATCACGCAGGGACACTCAGTAGCACTGTTCATGTGATACCGCCCTTGGTTGTTGGGAGACACATGTACGCCAGGGATCACTGCAGTGGCTGTACTGTGCAGAGGTGCAGGTAACACATGGCTCTGCTTTTCACAGGATACTACCCTACAGAGGTGCCACTGGTGTGAACACTGTAGTTGTGCTTACACATAGACTTGCCAGACTGCATAGTACCCCACTATGAACCTTTGTGCATGGTTACTTGGTAGCCCTTCCATTTAGATTAGCTATCGTGCTATTGCAATATCCCATGCCTACAAGCCATATGTATCCTGTTATTGTACATGCCAATAGACGATACCTTTGGTATGCATGATGTGCCTGTTATGCTGTGTAGAATATCTGACATATCTACCTACAATACTATACATTACACATATTTCACATAGTATCCCATAATGCAAAGCATACTTGCACAGCGGGACCACCTTAGACATGTCATTGTCGTTATATGCCCATACACATGCCTACTGTGACAGTATATCAACATATACTATCCCCTGCTATAGCACGTACTTGTTGGACATACCCTACCACTGACGGCGGGTTGTATGAAATTGTTCTGTTTAAAGCCCTCATGTAGCATCCCTTGTGGTGTCTGTGATGTGTACCTTGTGGCCCACTGCTGGACGCACAGTTTCTATATGCGTTAGTATGCTCAGCAAGACATCACAACATAAATACCTTTTCCCACTTTATGCATTGCAGACACGTTTAATTAATGCAAACCAGGCTATACATACAGTAAATAATTAATAAAAAGCATGCTATACATAAACTTACATACCAAGTGTTCTACATACCTTGCTATCATTATGGACTTTCATCTCTATATCTCTCACACTGCTTAAACAGGTATTTTTTATGAGCATACGATTTGAATGTCTGGCAAGTCATCCTTATATACGTCGATACCTGTAACATGTGGCTTCCTCCTCCAATTGGTGTTCCTGAGTGACTAATTACTTGCATATCAGCTATGCAGCTACTCCATTCACCAATTACGTGGCAACAGTGGGGTATAATTGAATTCTCCACTTGGGCGTTGCCCATTTGCCCTACCTTCGAGGAGATGTCCTGTATTGTGTTTTGTTATGTGTAATTGCAACTGCTATGCATAGAGACAATTATACTTTGGATTCATGTCCCCCGTGGATTGTGTGTGACAGCTAGAGTATGTGGTTCAACATGTGGGTGTACCTGTCATCCCAATGTCTGATAACGGACTATTGCAAACAAAACCTGTAACATCGCCGTTTGTTCCATTATATAACAGCTGCAATTTTGCATGGCGCCTTTAATTGTGTCTCTCACAAGGTATGTTGATGGTTCTGCAGATGTAATTGACTGACTGGATGTTTGTGCTGTTATTACAGTCTGTATTGCTATGGTTTCTAGTGTGGGGGATGTCGGTGGGTGTACGTAGCATATACATGGTTGTGGGGCTTGCATTTCTACATATTCCATATATATGTGTGTGGGCTCCGTCCCTAATTAAAGAGCTATCAGTTAGTAGACTTACGTTACGGGATTGTAAATTGGGCCGTTGTTAATTGGTTTCTATATAGTATGCAGGTGAGGTTGATACTTCCATACCTCCGGAATTGCAGCGATATGTAAAGGGATATGTCTAAATGTCAGCTATCCCGTGTATTTCTGTCCCAGATATTTGCAGTCATTGCGGTTGTGTTGGTAACAGAACCTCTTTGCCATGGGTTGCCACCTTTTCATATGGCCATTGTTGGACACTTGCAGGACGCACAGTGGTGTTTACAGGCCAACACATAGCCACAGTCAGTACACAGGTTAGCACATACTTTTATCCTCAATACATACCTATTGTGGGACTTTGGCTGCTTATCATATTGCATGTAACATTTACGTTTCTTACATACAGGCATAACTATTTAATGCAACTATTACATTATATATGGGACATATTAATGTCCTACAATCCTGGACATTTGCCCTTTGTAATGTTTTATGTCTGGACACACCTGCCCAGGGAGGGGCTGTCCCTCCTAATGTGGGACAGGTGGTAACCATATGCCTACAGCTAGCTATACCCACACCTACCGTAATGATCTGCCTCCGAGTTGGCACTAACAGACACATGATGCAGAGACACACACACACACACACACACACACACACACACACACACACACGGGGATGCACATGGCACCCTCAACACACACATACGCAGACTACCGCACTCACAAACACAGCTGAACACAGTACCTACGTGGACTGCAACACCAGCAGCAGTAACTAAATGTCCCTTCATATCATCATACTATTACTCGCGGTTGTACTGTTCCGGTACTGTGTTCTTTCGGTCTTTCATCCGCGTGGTTACGCATGTCGGTATTTTACACATTCCATAGTTGGTGGTATCCTATTTATTTGTACCTCCGAGGTGTTATGAATGTCATTGACCTATCTATATATACTTGCAGATATCGCTGAATCCGTATATACCAACATATATCACTCTATCACCCTTTCTATCTGTATTATATATATGTATATATGTGTACACACACACATATATATATATATATATATATATATATATATATATATATATATATATATATATATATATATATATATATATATATATATATATATATATCTGATGGGGAAAGTGACAGCAAGCTACACCTTTCATTGTGTACTTGTTGGTGTATACTGTTTCCTGGACTCCGCACATTTGTGTCTGTACCTGTCACATTACACACCTGCCGTAGGTTAGGGCTACCAGCTGTCCCACTCTGCGAGGGACAGTCCCTCTTTGGGCAGTTGTGTCCTGCAAAATATTTGTAAACATGGCAAATGTCCTGAGATTTTAGAACATACTTATTTCCTATAGTTTATGTAATAGTTGCATAAAACAGTTATTATGTATCTGAACCACCTATATGTTCTAGAAACAGAATAAGTAAGTAAACATTACAAGGATGAGCTTTTATCTAGGCAAAACAGTGAAGTTCTGAATTTTATACTGGCCGGGTGTATGTGTCGGTCTGCAGACATCTGACGTATGTCCCACATTGGTCATTTGAAGAGGTGGCAACCCTACCATAGGTACATCTTGGCTAGCAATAGTGTTAGGTGATTCTATACATGATTGCGTGCTCTACTCCTGGCAGTGGTCGTTTTCCCCTTCAGAGCAGGCGCTATTAGTACAGGGGTGATTAATGCTGGTTTCACCTATTCTGGACATCATTGACCGTGATCTGCGTGATATTCGGAGGAGCTTATCCCTGTTTCACGCATACCCATATAGTCATATTTAAAGGTCGCTTACCAGCAGTGGGCAATGCATATTCCTGCTAATGTGTGCTACACATATGATATGATGACCTGCATCCGACATGCATTACTTGTGCCTTCGGGATTACGTTACATCCCTTGCAGGATGTGGGACCGGGAACATGCATGACGGTCACTGCATTTAACACATGGCCATCTGGGATTTGTACACGTGTTATGTCATTTTGTACGTGGAGTATACTACGGCTGTTACTCCATACTGCATTCACATGGGTAACTCAGTTAGTTTACATATTGCTGACTCCAGTTAATGGTATGTCCATGTGATGTTTACTGGATGTGCTCCGGCATTGGGTATGTATATCACAGTGAGCCACACATGATACTGTGCTACACCTTCAAACTACCATAGGTGGAGCATGCTGGGGTGATGAATACCTGTCATGGGTACACCCCATGCCTTGACACAACATCCATGATTATATTATGTGGAGCCCCTCATTAACGCAGCAGGGACTCTGTGCTGAGTGTGTGCAGAACAGTGCTTACACATGTGCTCCCAAAATTGCCTCTGCTCCACTATGCGACAGTTGGTTACTCGATGTTGTGGCGATAGTGGACACTGTTTGCCCCGTTTGGTGTATGGCCTCTGACAATCGCCCGTGTACCTACCGATCTACCTGGGTACCTATACACACAGCACCACCATATGCAGATAGGCGCATGTACTGTTCAGGTGTTTACATTCCGTGTTCCGATAGCTGTTGTGTGTACAATGTTTGAGGGCTGCCTATGTAGGATTCACATAGTGGGCCACCTATACATTACAATTTACAGGTGGTCGTGTTTGTGTGCCATCCATTTTACTGTGTGTGTGAAGGTGGAGTGGTGTGTCAGTCCGTACGGGTCTACACTGTCAGAGTATGTGCTATATGTTCCCCTCTTTGCCAAGGCATAGGCATATTGGGCACGCCTCCGTCTGCCTACTGGGGCTGGCACAGTGTGTTCATGGTCTGAATCCCTCTGTGCCTGTGATGGCCTTGACAATTGCGGTGGGTTATGAGGGCCTTCACCATTTTGTCCCTGCTGCAGCTGTTTCCACAGGATCATATTATGTAGCATGGCACATACTATGACGATGTGGGCACACGTGCCTGGAGAGTACTGCAAGATTCCACCAGATGTGTCCAAGCACCGGAACTGTGATTTCAGCATCCCAAACACATGCTCTATGATGATTCTGGTTTGTGCGTGTGCCTCATTATGGCGTTCTTGCTTGGGTGTGTGGGCATTTCTGATAGGAGTCATCATCCACTGCTCCAGTGCATAGCCAGCATCCTCCACAAGGTGGCCATATGGGATGACCCCCTGACAAATACCTGATACAGCTGTGAGGCATGCCAGATATGAGAGTCATGGTAGCTTCCAGGGCTGCCAGCACACACATCCATAACAATGCCCTGGGCATTGCACACGACCTGGCAGTTGATGGAGTGGAATCCCTTGCAGTTTATGTAGCACCTACCATGCTCACTGGATGGTGACTTGATTTGTATGTGCATGCAGTCTATCACACCCAGTAACTCCGGGTAGTGTGCCACATGGTGGAAGTGACGCATATTGCTGGCCAACACTTCCTGAGTTCGGGGGAAGTATATATGTGCTCATTGGCATGTGGTAACATGGCATACAGGAACTGGTGTAGTACCCCGGATGCTGATGCCTGTGAGATCCCCATTATATCTCCAGCTGGCCTTTGAAAGGTACCTGTGGCTAGTATTCGCAAGCTTACACATACCTTTGTGTCCACTGGGATGGGTTCCCCTCTGTTGTTTCTGGTTCTCGGGCGTGGCCGGCACAGCTCCACTATTTGCTGTAGGATGTCCTTGTCCACCCTGTAATGCTCTACTATCTCCAGATCATGTAGCCCCTGGTAGGTTACCCTTGGTCTGAACACTCTTCTCCTCCTCCAGGGCCTGCGGTGGTTGTCGGCATCATCCTCCACAACACCGTCAGTCTCTAACACATGCTGATGAATCACAGCTATGGCAGCTCCCAACATGTACATTTTAAAAGTTCCCCGTGTGTTTACACCTATGGTGCAGTGTTTGGGAATACACAGGTTTGTGTAGGTTGCTTTCACACTTTATACTATTGTGCTGTGAACACCAATGATGTCATAGGGTGTGTATGTATGATCGTAGCTACAGGGTATCTTATGTGTTTTACTACTGGAACTACTATTGTGGTGCCTTTGGTGTTGAATTACATATGGCTGATGTGGATTACCTCTTGACCTTCCCTTTACATTTCTGCACATTCCACCTACCATTTTCTGGCATGCATCCAGCAGCCTGCTTTCAATTGTACTTTCCTAGACCTGGCGTATCTTGCGTAGTGTGTACTATTGCCAGTCTACTGTCGGTATGCTTTGCTCTGCTATGACAGATCTCCTATCTTTGCAATCCAATGCCTCCCCTCCTTTCTTTGCATTCCAATGCCTCCACTATCCTGTTTTGCAGGTTTCTGTGAGCAGACTTGTCAGCTGCCATCGATTGGCCGCCATGAGTTGATAGGTGTTGATTGCTCATTAGTACTCCAATTACCCTACTTCGGCATTTCCTTCTTTTCTTCCCCTGACCTTCCTGTTTGTGCTATTGTTCGCGGCACGTGCATCCGCTTACTGGGTTTCGGGCATGTTTTCATCCCCGTACACATGCGCTTTTGGGCACCATGTGTGCTCTCAGCTAAACAATTTTATACCTTCCTCTCCACCCCTGTCCTGCAGCTTTGCTTAGCAATGGCCATGCCAGATTTGCATTGCTCCAATGTGCTTACTGCTACAGTGGCACACCCCTCTGCTGCTGTCATGTATCTCCTCTGAGCCACTCCTCGGTGTTATAGTGCTGCACCGTATGGTACAACCTTCATCCTGTGGGACATTTGCGATTCAGTATTATCTGCCTCATTTGCATGGCATTGACTACTAATTCATAGTTACCGCGCTGAACACTGTTGCAGGCCCTTAGCAACCCTTGCACCTTGGTTGTGGTGTTCCATGCCTACCATTGTGTATTATGGTGTAAACCTGATTTGTATTTTATTGCAATTTTATGACATTTTTATATAATTTCTTTATGTTCCAGTTTGCGCACACATGCCCTGCTGTTGTACTGTGTGTTACTGTGGACATGACATTAAATGTTGTTTTTTAGGTGTTGTGCATCTTTTCTTATGCCATTGGCTGTGTATTTCGCCATTGGCATATGTTAACTTTGTAATACATGAGTCTGGTCTGCTTCCATAGCTCCGATGTTCTGTTTGGGAAAATGTAAACCGTGTTTTTTGGTTTACATTTCCGTGGGCTTACGCTACACCTGCACCACTTCATGAATCACTATCTGCCTTCATTTGCATGGTGCGACACTGCGCATGGGGTGATTAGCATACCTATGCTGAAGGCTGTGCAGTTCTGGTGTACACCGGTAGTGCACGTGGTATTGGATCGTACCTGAATCGCTCGATGGCCATATTTGGCGTTATTCCACCTACGCTACGCCTGCGCCTGGTGCAAGCTTCATGAATCCCGGGGTATGTCTTTTTTTATTGTAACATCCAAAAAATTCATCTCTTCATATGAAACATGGTGTTTAAATCTTAGAAATTCTGTAGTCTGATTCAAATATTGTATGAATTCCATAAGTTTAGTTTCATTACCCTTCCAAAAAAGACAAATATTGGCCAAGTATCGTTTATAATAAACCCAATATTAGACATACTCCAAGTGAAGAACAAACTTTTCTTCCCATACCATAAGTACAATGTTGGCATAGGTGGGGCACAGCATGCCCCCCATAGCTACACCCTGAATCTGCCTAAAGAATTCACTCTCAAAGAATAAGAAATTATGCCCCAAACCTAGATCCAAGAGTTCTGTATACACTAAAAATGTGTTATGGTCCAATTTTCCATATTGATGGCTTGCCTCTTGGAACCACTCCATACCATTTTTGTATGGGATTACATTAAATAAATCCTGTATGTCTAATGTGACAAAAATAAGGGAATTTGAATACATATCTTTTGTAATACTCCTAAGGAAGTCCCAGGAATATTTGAGTATTCCACTAGCATTGATCCAAATATTTTTTAGTTTAAAATCTAAATATTTAGCCAGGGGGTAGGTTTTGGACCCATTGGCAGCCACAATAGGTCTCATGGGGGGATCCTATAGATTTTTTTGCACCTTGGGGATGCCAAAGATGGAAGGTATTCTTGGCTTCTCCATACAAAGATACTTAAAAGTGTCCTGACTGATGAGATCATCTTCTAGCATGTTGCTCAAAGCAAAATCTATTTTCCAATATGCCAAATTTATTTCATTCCTGGACACTCTAATATATCTGGATGTATCATTTAGCATATCTAGCATCTTGGACAGGATACTGTCCATGAAAACCAGCCCTCCCCCCTTGTCAGGCTGCATAACCCTGACATACTGATTTTTCCTGAAGGATTTGATGATATCAAATTCTTCCTTGTTGAGGTTGTACCTACAACTCTTCTGCATGGAAATGCTGTTTCTAATCTCCCTCTCTACTTGCACCTCAAAATTTCTCAACTGTGGGTGCAAGGGGGGATTTATGGTACTAGCTTTCTTAACTTCTGTATTAGTACTCCTGCTTTCATGTCCCTGGAATTAAATTTCTAAATTCTTCTTCCTCAGGAATAATTTTAAATCAATAAGTGTGTCTGCAATGCATCCCTTACTTGTAGGAATGAATTTGAAGCCTTTTGAAAATAGCTCAAAATGTTTGCTAATGACCTCTACCCCACTATAATTGTAAATACTAAAGTCATTAGATATATGGTGAGGTCCTTCCACCACAATACTTTCTACCGCCTACTGTCCCCCTTCACTGCCTATTTTTTCTATTATCTCCTGCCGTTTGGGGAACCCCTCTGAAAATATTGGACCAGGGATTTCTGTCTCAATCTGTCCGACCTCCTAAGTTCCGGAAAGTCTGCACTATCAGGCATATCTTGTTCCGGTCCCCTATTCATCTTGTAGTCATACTGTCCATATTCTATCCCCCATGCATTATGGGTGTTATACCCCTGTGCATCTGGGCCCTTGTAATGACCATGTTCCCCCAAAAAAAAACTCTACATGGAAATGAATCTTTCCTAGGGAAGGGGTATGCCCATTTCTGATGGTATTCCCTCAAATTCCTATCAATTTTCCCACATTTTCTTTTATATATCATGCTACATTTTTCCTCTACCTGTTTTTTAATCAGGTGATATTTCTTATTCTCTTCCTCAATGGAGAACATAAGATCATTAGTCACAATATTATTTAAATGTTCAATGTCCTCAAAAAGTTTATGCATTAGCCTTTCATTTTCTTTAATAATAGCCCTCATTACTTCATGTCCACTATGGTCAAAAATCTTTAAAAATTCCTCGTGGAAAGTAGACCCCTCTACCATATTGTTTGGGAATTTGTACATGCGCAAACCTCTTGGTACAATGCCCCTAGATATACAGTCTTTCAAATAGATGTTGTCAATACCCAGCACTTTATGCTTGAAAATTAAATCAGTAAGTCTTTTTTATATTAGTACCATACATGTTGTCTATAACAGTCCCTCCATGTACATAATTCCCCAAAATGTCAATAACAGTACCTTGGTAGTTTGAAAAAGAACTTTGTTGAATAAGTCAACTGGCCATGGAATCCAAATTGGTCCACCCATCCACTGTGCTATTAGAGTGTCCATTTTCTGTTGAAAACCCTCCATTCTGTGAACCGCAAGTGCAGCCTCAATCAATTCATTGCCCAGACCCCAAATAACCATCCATAGGGTCTTTATTCGATCCATTTTCACTCAAAAGCTTTGTAATAGCTCCGTTCCCCTTCGGGACCCTGGGTCTCTTATCCCTGTTTGGTTTCGGTCCTAGAATGATGTCACATCCTCTGCACATCTACCAGCCTGCCCATAATGAATATCGGCTTCCTGATTGCAAGCTGTTGAAGGCATAGTCCCTGAAGCACCTCCCAAGTCCGGTAAACTAGTATCAGCTGACAACTTACCGGCCTGGCCTTGCGGACTGGCTGACATCAAAAGTATAAGTTGAGTTAGCTACCCTTCCACTCGAGAAAGTCACTCATTCAAATCTTCAGTTTTCTGTGCTTCCCCAATTGGGGAGCTATCACCAACCTCCATAACCTCCATTAGACCAGTAAAAAAAACAAAACAATGAGGCCAGGTGCCTGAAGATACTGGTAACCAACAAAAAACAGGTACAGGCACCAAAAGGAGGTCCACAAAGTCACATACCAAGTAATAGTCAGAAGGAACAGCCATTTATTTAAAACATAAACGCAACACTCCCCACAGCGTTTTCGTCAACAAGACTTCTTCAGATGTATGAATAAATGCATCACAAGCTGCTACTTCCTCTTTTATACCCCATGATCCCTTAATTACATAATTGTTTAATGAGTTAAAACAAATACAATTAAAGAAACAAATCATAAAAGCAGTTTAAAATCAACCTAAAATGTTCCTGTATAAATACTAGTACATCAATACATAAATATACAAATATATAAGCATAGGAATAAGAGTATTTAAATCTATATAAATAAAAATGTAAATGTTCGTTTGTTCAAAATCTTAAATCTCCGAAAGTTCTTCACCGATTGCTTTGAAATTTTCACACAATGTTGCATTCGAATACGCGCATGTTTTTATATACCTACTATTATATAGATGCCACACATTGCATTCGAATACACGCGTTTTTATATGCCTAGTATGGATTCTATATATTTGTATACAAATATGCAATTTTATATGTTTTTGTTATAACTTTCTTACTTCTTTTTCAGTGCAATCGATCTGCTTTAGTTCATCCAAATAATGCCTCGCAGAAGATCAAACTTAGGTCGTATTTCCATGGAGCAGAAGCAGTGCGACGAGTAATTGCAAATCAAACTGAGGAAGAACGGGCATCAGCGAACAAGTGAAACAGACAAAGAATGGCTGAAATATGTGCTGAGGAAGCAGCAGAGCGATGTGCAGCTAGACTTGAGGATGTACGGTTGCGAGCACGGCAATTGCATTCTGCAGCTTCAGATCTGCTTCGTTCTCTTCGATCGACATCAGCGGACGAAATAAATGCTTGCCTGAAATACTCTACTCTGTGGTGACACATAAAGATGTTAAAATTAGCAAATATGCATGTCCAGCTGCAAAACAATCGATCAGCTGAGATATTCTCACATCAATTGCTGGAAATTGGGAACGAAAAGGTGCCGGTTGATCTGACCTCAGGATGAATTTCATTGCCTCATAACTTCTGCAATTTAGTGACGTCAAAAGAAGAATTGGTTGAAAAAGTATTTCCCAATATTCAAACCAATTATAAGAATCATGATTGGCTGACTGAACGAGTATTCTTGCGGCCAAGAACAAAGACGTCTACGAACTTAACAATATTATTCAGTCTAGCATTCAAAGCGAGGCAGTCACATACAAGTCCGTCGACACTGTTGTGGAAGCAGATGAAGAGGTTAATTATCTAACTGAATTTTTGAATTCACTCGATCTGCCAGGGTTGCCACCACACGTACTGCAATTGAAAATCGGCATGCCAATTATCATGTTGCGAAATATCAACCAGCCAAAGCTTTGTAACGGCAAGCGGTTTGCAGTAAAAAAATTAATGAGCAACGTCATTGAAGCAACAATCTTGACAAGACCTTTCAAAGGTGAAGGTGTCCTCATTCCTTGCATTCCTATGATTCCAATGGATATGCCATTTCAATTTAAGAGATTGCAATTCCCAATTCGATTGGCGTTTGCAATCACCATCAGCAAAGCTCAGGGCCAATCTTTAGAATTGTGCGGTTTAGATCTACACACGGATTGCTTCTCACATGGACAATTATATGTTGCGTGTTCTAGAGTCGCAAACCAGACAATCTCTATATCTGCACAGACAATGGAACAACAAAAAAATATTGTATACCCACAAGCATTGTGAAATTAAACATATTAGAAATGTGAGCTTTCTCTTTTCTTTCTTTTCCATTTAACCAGACTGAGCCACAGCAACGCATGGCCGGGTACAGCTAGTATATAAATATAAATGCTTAAATGGTTATATAAAAATATACATATCAAATGCATTATTAAATTCTTTAATCAAAATTAATTACATAAATAAACCTATATACTAAAGTACATGAAGTAACATTCACCTAAATCCAAAATGAATAGGCTAGACGCATATAAATTTCATTGAACATATATTAAAAACCTATTGCAACATTGTCATGAAACAGAGACCACACAAGTTACAATTTTGCAGTTCTCATTTTCAATATAGGGGCAATAGATAAATGTTCATTAAGTCCCAGGGTCCTATTGGCCTCTAAAAGCAGTTGCAGGGACCCCCCCCCTCACATCCTGATCCACCTTCTCAAGCACAAAAACCCCCATCTTGCCTGTGTGCATGCTAAGGTATGTTTGTAAAGTGCATTGTTATTATCTTGTGTTCTAATGGCATTGAGATGTTCGTAAATCCTTCTTTTTAATTTACGTGTTGTTTTTTCCAACATAAAATGCTGCTCACTGTTTACATATAGCTAAATAATTCAAACCTTTGCTGCAACAGTTGAAAAAGCTATCACTTTTAACCATATAACCCCTCTCTGCAATACACACTGAATCCTGATTTAAAATAAATGGACACTGGGCACGCAAAATCCACACTTGTAAGTGCCTATTCTTTTTCTATGGGCTAACTTGTAATCTCTTTCCAATAATTCCTTTAGGTTCCTTCCTTTCTTGTATGTAAACTTTAAAGGAGCTTTAAACAGTACTTCCAACTCAGAGTAGCAACCAAACTTACCCCAATGTTGGGAAATGATATTTACCCAATATTGGGCATACTCCGAGTGAAGAACCAACTTTTCTTTCTATACCATAAGTACAATGTTGGCATAGGTGGGGGCACAACATGCCCCCATAGCTATGCTCTGAATCTGCCTAAAGAATTCACCCTCAAAGAATATTGGGTTTATTATAAACGATACTTGGACGATATTTGTCTTTTTTTAAGGGTAATGAAACTAAACTTATGGAATTCATACAATGTTTGAATCAGGCTACAGAATTTCTAAGATTTACACACCATATTTCCTACCAAGAGATTAATTTTTTGAATGTTACAATAAAAAAAGACATAGAATTACAGGAATTTGCATCAGTGGTATATAGGAAAGAGACTTTCTCTAACTACTATTTGTACTTCACCAGTTCTCATCCCTTTAAGCAACAAAGAAGTATTGTAAGGGGACAATTTATTTGCAGTTGTAGAATGACCTCTAAAGATGTGGATTATGAATGTGAAAGTACTAAAGTAAGGGATATGTTTCTGGCTAGAAAATACCCTAGGGGATTGATAGTAGAGATCACGGCTGAGGTGAAGGCAGGAAAAACTGATTGATTTTGCCCTATTCTGGGGGAGGGATGAAAGGGTGGATACTCTCCACAGGCAGATTCCCCCTATGGATTGTCATGTTACATCGGAACATCCAGACAATCAGGGGGACGGTGTTTTGGGGGGTAACTATGTTATGGTTTATAATCAGGATACCCCCAACATTAGAAATATCATTTCCCAACATTGGGGTAAGTTTGGTTGCTACTCTGAGTTGAAAGTACTGTTTAAAGCTCCTTTAAAGTTTACATACAAGAAAGGAAGGAACCTAAAGGAATTATGGGAAAGAGATTACAAGTTAACCCATAGAAAAAGAATAGGCACTTACAAGTGTGGATTTTGTGCCCAGTGTCCATTTATTTTAAAGCAGGATTCAGTATATATTGTAGAGAGGGGTTATACGGTTAAAAGTGATAGCTTTTCCAACTGTTGCAGTGAATGTTTGTTTTATTTAGCTATATTTAAACAGTGTGCAGCATTTTATGTTGGAAAAACTACATGCAAATTAAAAAGAAGGATTTATGAACATCTCAATGCCTTTAGAACACAAGATAATAACAATGCACTTTACAAGCATACCTTAACATGCACACAGGCAAAATGAGTTTTTTTTGTGCTTGAAAAGGTGGATCAGGATGTGAGGGGGGTCCCAGGGAGACCAGGACTGAGGTAAGGGAGTTATATGGGCAACTGCTTTTAGAGGTCAATAGGACCTTGGGACGTAATGAACATTAATCTATTGCCCCTATATTGAAAATGAGAGCTGCAAAATTGTAACTTGTGTGGTGTCTGTTTTATGACAATGTTGCAATAGGTTTTTAATATACGTTCAATTAAATTTATATGTGTCTAGCCTATTCATTTTGTATTTAGGTGGATGTTACTTCATGCACTTTAGTATATAGGTTTATTTATGTAATTCATTTTGATTAAAGAATTTAATAATGCATTTTTATATATATATATTTTTTATATATGCATTTAAGCATTTATATTTATATATTTAAATACTCTTATTCCTATGTTTATAAATTTGTATATTTATGTATTGATGTACTAGTAGTTATATAGGAACATGTTAGATTGGTTTTAAACTGCTTTTATGATTTGTTTCTTTGATTGTATTTGTTGTAACTCATTAAACAATTATGTAATTAAGGGATCATGGGGTATAAAAGAGGAAGTAGCAGCTTGTGATGCATTTATTCATACATCTGAAGAAGTCTTGCTGACGAAAACGCTATGGGGAGTGTTGCATTTATGTTTTGAATAAATGGCTATTCCTTCTGACTATTGCTTGGTACGTGACTTTGTGGACCTCCTTTTGGTGCATGTACCTGTTTTTTGTTAGTATGTCAAAGTATTAATAGAGAGTACAAGAACTGTCCGCCATGCATGAATGTCAGAATTACAAGGTCAAATTGTCCAACCAGGAGAGTATTAGGCAGAAAACAGTCAATCAAGTGACAGCAGCTCCTCAATCGCTCATTGTGTTGAAACACAGCCTTGTTGTACCTTTTTGCACAAACAGGCATGGTTTGAATCCTGGGAGTGGTAGTAAGCTGTATGCATAATTTCACACAAGAATATGTGTAGAAACAGTCAGGTAGTGTTAACAGAAATTTACTCCACAGGTCTGCCAGGTAAGGAAATGTTTCTATTAGCTGCAAGAAGGCTGTACTAATACACTGTGTACAACACTTCCACTGTCCAACCCCAAGGCTGCAAATGACAGAAAGATAAATACATACACCAAGCAATTTCTTCCAATAAATGTCCCTCAGGTGTCATGCTGTCATGGCTACTGGTCACCACTGCCAATACCCAGGGTGACAGATAGAAATACAGGCAGAGTATGGAAGTAGCACACACACACACACACACACACACACACACACACACACACACACACACACACACACACACACACACACACACACACACACACACACACACCATGGGTGCAGGGCACCCCTGCTACTGTCACATATGTAACCCTGAATATGTAAATATGTGTAGAAACAGTAAGGTGGTGTTAACAGATATTCCCTGCACAGGTCTGCCAGGTAAGGAAATGTATGTATTATCTTTAAGAAGGCTTTAGTAATACACTGTGTACCAACATTCCGCTGCCCAACCCCAGGCCATAGGTAGATGTAAAGTGAGGTCATACCTGGAGAGTAATGAGTAGAGTAATTATCAGTACAGTTGTGAACAATCAAAGCCTATACAGTTGTTAAGTGATGTCTCTCTCTCTCTCTCCCACCCTATCTGCACCAATAATTCATACACATAATCAACGGGTATGTTTTTTTCCAAAACTACTGTTGAGACATGTATCCCATTGTTCTACAAATACTGAATCATTTGATTATTAATGTTTCTCATGCAAATACTATCATTGGTTGCCTATTGCTATCAATGTAACCTGCATGCCGTTATGATGCCTATTATTCCATTTATGCATGTGTTCTGTTTGCTATGCAACTGTTTCAAATCTGTTGTTTTGGGTTAATTGGAACACCCATGCATGCTGTTAAAACTAATTTTGAAATGTTTTGTTCATGACTAACGAACATATTTTGTAAAACCTCAATACCATAGTATGTCTGGGAAGGCAGATCCTGGCGGCTCCACCTTTCCCGCCTCATTTGGCCATGGCACTGGGCCTCAGCACATCTGGAACCCAACATGGGACCTCATCATCCACTGGTCCTGCACCACCTTCTGCCTCTGGGGATGGGTCCTGTCCCCTTCAGAGCAGGCGCAGACAGGAAACCATCACTAATAGCCAGGTCCAAAGTTTGGTGCATAGCACCATCCAAAAGGAGTTTGGTGGACAGCTGCACCAGATTGAGGGTCACCTGGCTCATCTTGAGGGTCAGCCTGCCTCTCCTGTCCAGCCCCCATCACAGCCACCTTTGGGTTCATGAAGGTGTAGTGGTGACTGCCCATGGGTGGGGACCTCAGTCCTACTGTATCCATTTGGGGACTCACGGGCATCTGATTCCAAACCACCCTCACCGTCTAAGGTGTTTAACCTCCACATGTGTCATATACCACCCCTGTCTGCTGTCTTGTTCATCTTGTCTATCTTCCTACCCAACTTACCTCCCCAAATATACCTACTATCCCTCCCCAACATCCCACTCTCACCTTAAAAAAAAAAGGTCATCTGTCCCCCCCCCCAAAATTACACCCCATACATTGCTGTCCATTTTGCACACATGTCCATTGGACACATGCAATCTGGTCCAATTGGCTTGACAACATATTACTGTTGTCCTCACCCCTGTCTCAGTGGTTTGAGTGCCCAAATTCACCTCCAAATTCTGTAGAAATTCACAGCTGTTGATGTAAAAGAAATGGACAGCTATGGACCTTCCCTACAACCGTCCTGCACATCCCTAGCTACCTCTCATACTGTACTTCGCCTTGCATGCCCCTTTTTTCACCACTTTCCTATGACCCCTTTTTCTTTTCTTTTAAAGAAATTAGAGTGGGAGTAAGCAGGAATAAATAGTGGTAAGTGAAGCTAAAACAGATTAACTGCAGCTTGGCATCACTTACCGTTGCACAAGCCCACTTACAGCTCCTTAAACAACAGCGCTGCCAAGTCTCAAACCCAGGACACTGTGCTCTTCAATCACAGCACTATACCACTACACCATGTGAGGTGTGTGAATCTGTAACGTTTTAACAAATATATCATGCATTCTGGTCATTTAACATTAAGGAAAAAAACATCAGTGCCAAATCTCAAACCCATGACCCTGTACACTATAATCAAAGCAATGTATCACTACACCATCAGAACTTTAGAAATTAATGTTGCTTTTTCAAACATATCATGCAATAGAGGCATACAACATTAGGGAGAAAGCTCTGTGGAATTATTTGTGTTGTAGATATATATAATATATATATATATATATATATATATATATATATATATATATGTGTGTGTGTGTGTGTGTGTGTGTGTCTGTTGAAACATATATATGAAATAGTAGATACATAATATAGATATACATATATAAATATATAAAGGAAGGGAAATACAGATATACATATATAAATATATAAAAGAAGGGATATATATATATATATATATATTATATATATATATATATATATATATATATATATATATATATATATATATATATATATATATATATATATATATATATATATATATATATATATATATATATATATATATATATAAGTTCATAGGTAGATACTAGGCTATCTGCCCTAGGGCATTTATAAGCCTAGCCAGAGTGTATTTGGCTTCCGCCTCCCTATTAGATTAACCTACTGTGCCTCTGTAAAGTAGGTCACAGAAGGTACCCTTTTAAGATTAGTTTACTGTGTCTTCGTCTAGCAGGGACACAGGAGAGATCCCAGGGGTGAATTTGCGATTTCCCATCCACGCGTCCAAATTTCGCTTGAAGAGGGTCAGCGAGGGGCTATGTCCAACATGAATTGGGGTTCTATTCCAGAGTGAGGGGAGCTTCTGGGAAATGAATCTGTCCCTCCAGCATGTCCTATTTATTTTTGTGCTGAGGTTTAGGTCCCTGGAGCATGTAGCTCTAAGGGACCTGGATTTTTTGAGGTGAAGCATGTCCATTAATTCTGGGTTTAACATGGCTTTGTACGTCAGGCATAGATCGCCTCTGAGTAGGCGGTAAGCAAATGAGTAGAGCTGGAGTTTCTTTAGTCGAGCTGCATAGGACATCTGTTTGTAGCCCATGATCCTCTTGGTGAGGTGCTTTTGGGGTCTCTCCAGTTGCTGCAGGTGTCGGGTAAGGTACATTGCAAAAGGGGCATTGTATTCAATTATGGGCCTGATGAGTGACGAGTAGAGGGGCACAATGACCTCTCTTGATCTAGATGCGAACCCTTTCATGATAAGGTGGGCTATATAGAAGGTCTTTCTAACCACTTTGGCAACGTGATTATCAAAGGAGAGATTACTATCTGCGTTGCTCCCAAATCTCTAATTACTTCTTCCATACTTAATGGATTACCACCTATGTGGTAATTTGTGGGCACCTTGTTTTTCCCAAAGGGGATGACTATGCACTTTTTAGCATTTAGCTTGAGGCTGTGGTTCTGGCACCAAGCATCCGTCTCGATGAGACCCATTTGGAGGATGCTTGTGTCAGCTGGAGATTCGATTATGGCCTCCAGTTTGCAGTCATCTGCAAACTTTGTCAGCCATAATCCCCCCCATGTTAGCCTGAACCTCAGAGAAGTATATACCGAACAAGAGAGGTCCCAGAACTGAGCCCTGTGGGACACCACTTGTAACTGGTTTGGATTCGGACATGGCACCTGCGATTCTGACCATGTGGGTTCTATCTCTGAGCCAGTGTGCAACCCATCTTGTGATATAGGGGTTGATATTTAAGCTGGTAAGCGTATTTATGATGCCCGAGTGGGGTATTGTGTCGAAGGCTTTTGCAAGGTCCAGGTAGGCTGTGTGGACTACCTTGCCCTCATCTATGGCTTTGGTAACTGTTTTAAAGAAATCAACTAGGTTTAAAAGACAAGATCTGCCATTAACAAAGCCGAATTGGGTAGGGTCCAGTGTCTGGAGGCTCCCAATGTCTTTGTTTATGAGTTCCATGATAATACGCTCCATAGCTTTACAGACCAGACTAGTCAGGTTTATGGGGCAATATTTTCCAGGGTTCGTTGTGGCACCACCTTTGTGGAGTGGGACCACTGTAGCTGTACACCATTCTTTGGGTACATATCCTGTAGTAAGGCTAAGTTTGAACAGTGACTTAATGTGAGGGTTCAGTTCTTCTTGGAGCTCATGTAAGACACAACCTGGGACACCGTCCGGTCCCATAGATGCTGTGTTTTTTGCTTTGGAGAGGGCAGCTTTCACCTGTGCATCTGTGATGTCAGGGAGGTTACATTCAGTTGGGATAGGCGTTTGCTCCTTTGGGGGAGAAGGGGGGGAGAAGTTTGCGCTGAATGTCTGCCAGGATGTTGGCTATGTCTGTAGGTTCTGTATATTTTGTACCGTTATGCAACAATTCAGAGCATATCTGGTAGTTTCCGCCCATGTTCCTGACATAACTAAAGAAGGCCTTGTGATTATCTTTAGTGTCTAGGGCAATTTTTCTTTCGAAACTGGCCTTTGATGATTTTATGAGGGATCAAAGTTTCTTGCTAATACTGATCAGAGATGCCTTCCCTTTTTGGGATTTTGCTCTGTCATGTAGTAGCTTCCTCCTTCTGTTGTATAGCTTATTTATGTCTGGGGTCCACCAGACCGGTCTCCTGTTTTTGGAGGAGCGAGTCTTGGTTTTATTTGGGATAGCAAAATCCATGCATTCCTGCAGGTGCTCATAGAATGCATTTGTAAAGGATTCTGCGGATTGGGCTGTATTATCCTCTGGCCCAGGGGCTTTGAAGGATTCCACCTCAGTCTTGAGAAGTGCAAAGTTGGCTTTGGAGAAATTCTTTACAGTGATTTCCTTGGCTGGGGGTGGGGACGGGATATGGATGTCTAGGGAAATTTATTTATGGTCTGATCTTACCAATGAGGGGTTTACCTCTGGTGTGGAACATGGAGTCCCCATGTTGGTGTTGACCAGGTCCAATATGTTGTTCCCTCTTGTGGGAGTGGTGACCAGTTGTTCCATTGCATTAGAGTTTATAAATTCAAGGAACTGTTGGGCGAGGGTGTTTGGGCTTGAGTAGTTTTCCCAGTCAATGTTTGGGTAGTTGAAGTCACCCAATAACATAGTGTTTGGAGAGACCTTCATATTATCCAGTGTTCTCAGGAATGCCAAGTGGGGTTCCTGTAATAGGGAGGGTGTTCTGTAGCAGGCTACAAACTGAAAGGCAGTTTTGCCCACTGTTAGTTGCACATGGATGGTTTCCGATGCTTTGTGCAGTGCCACTAACCTGGAGGTGTAGGTATCTTTGATTAATATAGATACTCCCCCTCCTTTTGTGCTTCGGTCCGAGTTTTAGGGCAGCATGGTATGAGTTATAACCTGGTAGTGCTGGGGTGCTCTCAGGAGCCTTGAACCAGGTTTCTGTTACTGCACAGACATCGATTTTCTCCATACTGAGGAGAGTCTCGAGTGCATGCATCTTGAGGTTTAGACTTCTGGCATTGAGTAGCATTACCTTTAGTTTTTTTATCTTTGGGTTGTCTATGGAGGTGGGTTTGTCCTTTGAGCCTTGCCTAAAAAGGCACTATGGGGGTGGCAAGAGCCTTGGCCACTATACGAAAGCCTAAGGGTGACAGGTGCAAGCCATCCCTAGCGAAGCAACGTGGCTTGTCGAGCAAGTCATCCCAGGCTGACAGACACTGGATCCCCTTTGAATGGCACCAATACTTTAGCCAATTGTTGAAGCTGATCATTTTGTCTTTATACTGTGGCATCATTCTTGGTGAGGGCAAGATGCTACTCAAGGTCAGGGACATACCAGCCTGGGCTACATGGTCAGAGAGCTCCTCTATGTCTCTTTTCATGTAGTCCAGGGAGGTACGTCTCAGGTCATTCACACCAGCATGGACAATGACAGAGTCATACTTGTACTTGTTTTGGAGTGACCTGAGTGCTTGCGTTATGTGACGGATCCTGGCACCCGACAGGCAGCTTACAGTGACCTTCTCCTTGTTCAGTCTGGTGAGTGGGACGTCAGTGTGCCGGACAATAGAGTCCCCTATAACAAGTGTATTTGGTGTGTTGTTTGGCCTTATGGGCTGTGACTGTGAGGCACACTGATTTTGTGAGATATGTGATTTGTGGGTATTGTTGAGGGGTGGCTGTTGCTTGGATATCTGCTTAGGAGGTCTTTGCTGTTTAGGCCGATTTTTATTTAGAGCCTCCGAGTATGTTTTTGTGTGTTTATATGTTGGGTATGCAGATGCAAAAGGTCTGTGTGAGACTGGATTTGTGGTGTGGGTGGTTACCTTTTCCTCCTGACTGACTGTGCCAGTCTTGGGTTGAGAGAGCTCTGCCTCCAGTTTGGCTGTGTAACTGCATCTCTCACATGTATTAGAGTTTGTTGGAAGGAGGAGAGGGTTGTCTGTGTACATAAGGCAATTGTAACATTGCCTCAAAATTCCCAGATTAACCAGCTGGACTGGAGAGTAACCTTGAAACTGACCCTTGGACATACCAGATTAGTATAGGGAACTGTTTTTTTTTTACTGATCAGATTAGGGAAGGGAACTGATTTTTCACTTGATCAGGAAGGACCAATCGGGAGTCTAATACTTATGAGAAGTCAAGGAGGGTGCAGTGCTTTAGTTAGTTAGTGTTTCCTTATACGAACTGAGCAACTGCAGGACTTTAGAAAGAGAATAGAGTGATTACTTTGAGAGTTTGAACAGCTCTAAGGGAAAAAGTGAAGAGCAGACTTTGTGGAGCCTGGAATAGTTTAAACCTGTTTAGGCGGCGCTGCCCGACGCTGCTCAGTGCGCAAAACCACGCAAAAAGAGAGTTGTAGAGTTTTAAGAGAGAGAGATCAAGGAGTTTAGAATTGACCCAAAATGGCCAATAAAACTACAGCTTCTAGGTAGTAACCACTCCTCCAGGGACAGGCAGGCTGTTCAGTGTTTACCACTCCCACTGGTGAACACAGAGACTTCCCTTTAGCCCAAGCAAGCACTGGCCTTCTAGAAACTTCCAAACAGTTCAGAACAGCAAATCTTTAACTGAACTTTCTTAACTTTCAGAAAGTGGGAAAAAAGCAAGATTTTTTTTTTTTTTCTTTTTGTTGTAGTTTAAAGGTAGCAGAGATACACAAGCAGCAAAATAATCACAACAGTGCAATAAATGACCCCACACTTGAGTGCTAGGTCAAAATCAGGTAAAATGCAGTTTTTAGAGAAAAAACGATTTTAAATTAAGTGCAACACAGGAAATGCAGTAAACAGGCTCTAGATGTGTTCCAAGTACTGTTACTGTTACAGATATAAACTTTAGCAAGCCGGAAAATGCCAAAAAGTAGGCGGCAAAGCAGTAAAACTTAACAATTAATCAGTAGAAAATACTTAAAATCACAAAAGTGGCTCCTTTTCTTCTCTCAGCGTTTTCTCCTCTTGGTAGCTGCTTCAGCAACAACTAGCAAGCCTGAAAAGATGCCAAAACCACGAGGCAGCCTGGTTTTAAAAGAGAGAGATTAAGGAGTTTAGAATTGACCCAAAATGGCTAATAAAACTACAGCTTCTAGGTAGTAACCACTCCTCCAGGGACAGGCAGGCTGTTCAGTGTTTACCACTCCCACTGGTGAACACAGAGACTTCCCTGTAGCCCAAGCAAGCACTGGCCTTCTAGAAACTTCCAAACAGTTCAGAACAGCAAATCTGTAACTGAACTTTCTTAACTTTCAGAAAGTGGGAAAAAAGCAAGATTTTTTTGCTTTTTTTTCTTTTTGTTGTAGTTTAAAGGTAGCCGAGATACACAAGCAGAAAAATAAGCACAACAGTGCAATAAATGACCCCACACTTGAGTGCTAGGCCAAAATCAGGTAAAGTGCAGTTTTTAGAGACAAAAACGATTTTAAATTAAGTGCAATACAGGAAATGCAGTAAACAGGCTCTAGATGTGTTCCAAGTACTGTTACTGTTACAGATATAAACTTTAGCAAGCCGGAAAATGCCAAAAAGTAGGCGGCAAAGCAGTAATATATATTATATATATAAATATATATATATATATATATATATATATATATATATATATATATACACACACACACACACACACACACACACACACACACACACACACACACACATATATATATATATATATATATATATATATATATACACACACACACACACACACACACACACACACACACACTCACACACACACACACACATATATATATATATATATAGAGCTATATATATATATATATATATATATATATATATATATATATATATATATATATATATATATATGTATGTACATAACATGCAGTGCAGTCAGACCTCAGAACCATCCCTCTCAACCTCTAAGTGCAAGAAACATGTACAAAGGCTGTAAAATGGGGGAATGGGCTACATATAGGGACATATTTCAAATATTGCTGTTAGAAATGAAGACACTTGCTGCAGCAACAGGGTGCATTTCAGCAGACAATTACTGAAGGATATGAGGATGGAAACTGAAATGTTATGCCATTATTTACTGACATAAATGCTTAGATCATCACAGTGATTTACCAGACAAATACAAATGCATTGTGGAACAGAACAAAAGTATTGGCCAAACATCTGGACATTCTGTGAAAATCCTGACAGTGAAGAGGTATGCTCATAACCCCTTAGTGCAATGAATCTGTATGAAGCCTGACAAAGTGGGGGGACAAATGCATGAAAGTAGGGACATATCCAAAATACGTGAGTAGATAAGCTGAGAAAGTTGCTGTAGTAACACTGTATGTCCTAACATATATTGAATGAAAAATCACAAGTCTGTGACCCAGTTGCTTTGCATTAGTTAGTGACCTCAATCCCCGCATCATTCCAATCATGTGTCTAGAATACACACCAGTTATGGGGACCAGACCAAAGATATCGACCAGAGAACTGGACATCCTATGAATGTGTGGACATAACACAACATTAAGGAAACTATACTAAGCTACCAAGCAACATCCAAACTACAATCAGACTGAAATAACACTATCCAAATCCAGCTCTTGGACTGTACACATGCATTTGCAACTATAACAGGCACTGCAGGGATGTAACACTAGTGGAAAACAGGCACTGATGTGAAAGTGGATCCCACAGTCAGTTGCACCACATTCACAGCAACATACCAGTAAGCAAACTAAACACTATAATATAATGACTGTGTGAGCAACAATATCCTGTTTGCCACTCACTTATTACCTCTACACATACTGCCCCAAGTCCCAGTGTAGTGAGAATCTTGAGGTGTTACGTGACATGTCACGTTCTGCCTGTACAAACATATACATGTGATATGGAACCAGAAACTGGAGCAGAATGCACAGTCAGATAGAAAGGTCCCATGACACTCACATGTGCCCCCTCCCTACACAGCCCAAATAACATGTACACACTATACTGCTACACAATCCTGACAGTCTGTTAATGGCCAGACATACACAAACTTCTCAAATGTATGGTTTCCCATAGAATGTATAGGCACAGGACTCTTATCTATGGCCAGTTCCTTGTTACATGTCTGGGGGTCTATGCCATCACTGGGATGGTAGCAGGAATGAAGGCAATAAATAATGATACTACATACCTCTGAACCTCTTAGTGCATGACATCTGCTCAAAGCTTGACATAATTGGGGGACAGAGGCCCAAACACAGGTGTATATTGGACATATTACTGTTATAAATTTAGACATATTCAGGTGTTACAGGGTTTGTTGTCATATATCTTTTCAGAGGGATATGAAGTCAGTAACTCCAATGGATGTTAGCATTTACTGACTGCATTCCCCAGAGTATCCTACTGATTAGCCAAGGACAACAACTGTCTGGGGAATAGACCAAACATATGAGTCATGCATCTGGACAGTGTCTAGACCTCTGGACAGTGTAGAGGTATGACTGCAGTCATGTAGCATAATGGAAATCCCCTGACAGCTGCCAAACATGTCACCCAGCACCTTATGAAGCACAGTAAGACCAACATGACACTTCCCCACATCAGCTCTGGGCAATTACCCATGTATATTCAAATATAGCATGCACTACAGGGATGGAACTGTAGTGAAAAGCAGACAGTGGTGCAAAAATGTCCACCCAAAAACATTTGCACCACAGTCACAACAATATACTAGTACCCAAAATAAACTCCAGAGTAGAACGACTGCCTGAACAAACATATCCTGATTGCCAGTCACACACATCACTGACATACACTGGCCAAAATCACAGTGTACTGGGAATCCTGAGGTGTTACAGGACATTTCACAGTCTGCCCCTACAAGCATGCAGACCTGATAGACCACCAGCAACCATAGCAGCATGCACAGTCAGATAGGTAAAGGATGTATGGCATTCACATCTGCTACTCTCCCCACCTAGTCCAACAAACATCTACATACAACTCTGCTACACAATCTTGGCAGACTATTGACAATGGCCAGACATACATAACTGTCATATGTACAGATTTCCACAGAATTTCCAGGGTGTGAAACCATAATCCTGGCCACTGCCACATACCATGGCCAGGAGTCTGCAAGGTCACTGGGATGATAACTGGAGTGCAGTCAGCAATTAATGATATACCATAACATGTACTTGGGGGCCAGGGGGCCAAAAAGAGGGACATATAACATAATGGTGGTGCAAACTGAAACAGTAGCTGGTGTTACACGTGTTGCTGTAACATAACATCCCTGAAGGATATCATGTCTGGAACACCAATGGATGTCAACAGTTAGTGACTACAATCCTCACATTATCCTACCAGCCCCACAAAAACAGATGCTGTTCAAGGAACTGACCAAGCATAGCAGGCAAACCTCTGGCCATTCTGCGGACAACATGTCAGTTGAGAGGTATGTCAGAGGCACATCACTGTTAGATTTCAAGTCACTCAGTAAATGCATGTCCAGATGAACCCTGTCATTCTAGCAACTCTCCACGTGTATAACACCACTAATGACATACAATCTTTACCCAGTTCTAGAGCTTTTGCCCCCACATGTCTGAAATGTCCCCTGCACAGGCAAGGAAAATGGGCAAGGCCCACATGAAGGACATCCCATATGTTGGAACCAGCAGCAGTGTCCAGGCCCACACTACAATACTATATGGGCAACTACATAGCTGTATGGCATCAGCAATACCTGACAGGACAACATCAACCCTCCCAAGGTAGGCTGAACACCAGTTATTGACAGCAACAATACACAACTACCATAATAGGTGGAAATAATCGCAGAACGGGCCAAGAAGGAACAGTTGCCTCATTGGCAGCCATGTCACAGTGTTCTGCACAAGTAAATAAGGTCACAGGTGATGTACATTAAGGTTGTCTTTGAGTGCAAACTGGATACATCCACCAAGGCAATTCCAGAGGCAACACATATAGCTGCTCTGCAGTGGTGGTCAGTAACACCACATACACATATGCCATAGATATAGGCAACCGGCTGCAGACAGGTGAAGTGTAAACTTCACCCCCCTGTCCCCCCATAGGTACACATGTGCATGTACAGCACTGGCTCCCCGCTCCTCATGATCAGAAAGCAGGTCTGTAATGACTTCTCAAAGGCAACACATAGAGGTCTCAATAGGCCTGATACCATTCCTGGCTGTGTCCTACATGAACACAGGCATGGGCTTTCAGACCCATTCTGCAGTGTTGTCAACCACAGCCTGAGCACCAGTGTCATCCCATCTGTACAGACGACAGATAGAAAGTTGATAGAACACAGATTATGCATTAGCATGAATGTTCTGAAGGATACAAGCCTGAAACTGAAATGTATGCCATTATGTCATGACAGCAGTCCACAATGACATGGCCAAAGACTTCAATAATTTCCATTTAATATAATAATATAATATTAATATGCAATAGGAGATATATAAACATATACAGCTCAAATCCTCAAACCAAGTAGTGTAGTGGTTAGAGTCCCAGCTTTCCATACAGGCGAACACGGTTTGAGTACTACAACAGACAATCCAATTTTACATGGGAAAGCAGTGTTAAAAGTACTATCTTCATATTAAAATATGTAGTAATTTACTTTTTTCACCCAGGGTAGTGTAGCTGGTTTAAAATGGAAGTGTGAGTGCATATAACATGTGAAACTGACCATGTATACATGTGTCTCGTACAGTATAGTTATACCCCTTGCTACTGTAATGAAAGCACATTTTCTATTTTATAAGAAATATATAAAAAATATAAAAATATAATATAATATAATATAATATAATAAAATAATAATGATATAATATAATTCTGATAATATATTATAATATATTATATTATTAATATAACAATATAAAATAATATAATATAATATTATATATATAGAAATATATATAAAAGATATTTTATAAGAATGAACTGTGAGCAGTGGTTAGCAATGCTCAGCTATGCTTAGCAGGTTTAAGCATTGCTCAAACTTAATGCTAAGCAGCAGGTAGCTCAGCTAAGCTGGAACAGCAACAGCTAAGCAGATTTGCACACTGGTAAACATTGCTAAGTGAAGCCAACACAGATTAAGCATCTGTACATTTAACTGTGTGTTGGGATCACTTAGCTTCACACAAACCCACTCAAACTCACAACTGCTTAAAACTACTTTAATCACTGTTTTCATCAGCCACCATCCTGTCTAGCAACAAAAATAATCAGTTCTACCAAGTCTCAAACCCAGGGCTGTACACCATAGTTCAAGCAATGCACAAGTACACCATTTGAGGTGTAAGGATTGCTGATGCTTTTTCAAACATATCATGCAGTAGAGTCATTCAGCAGTAGGGAAAAGATTCTATAGAATCAGTCAGGTTTAGTATTTATACATATACACATTTATATATGTAAGGAGATGCATATATATGGAAAAATACATACATAATATAACTAGAAATATACACATAACATATATATATATATATATATATATATATATATATATATATATATATATATATATATATATATATATATATATATATATATATATACTCATAACATATAGTGGAGTCATAGCTCACAACCATACCTCTCAACCTCTTAGTGCAAGAAATCTGGCCAAAGACTATACAAATGGGGGACAATGGGCCAAAAATAGGGACACATTTTAAATATTGCTCTTATAAATGTAGAATGTTGCCAGAGTGACAGGGTTTGTTTCAGCATACATGTTCTGAAGGATGTGAGTTTTGAAACTGAAATGTATGTCATCATTTACTGTCAGAAATCCTCAGATCATCACAGTGATTTAGCAGGGATATAAAAATAATGACTCTGTGGAACAGACCAGAAATATGAGCAATAAACCTGGATATACTGCAACAATCCTGGCAGTCAAGAGGTAGGCTCAGAACCCCTTAGTGCAACAAATCTGGACCAAGCCTGACAAAGTGGGTAGAGAAAGCCATGAAAATAGGGACATATCTGAAATACTGGAGTAGATAAGCTGACACAGTTGCTGCAGTAACACTCTCATGTCTGTCCTAACGTATATTGACTGAAATAGCAACAGGCAACAGTACATCCTACAAATATCTGGACATAACATCACATTATGGAACCTACACTCAGCTGTTAAGCATTTCACCAAGCACTGTCCAAAAGTCAGTCAGACTGACACAACACTAACCCAAATCTTCTAGGGTGAATTACACATTATTGGCAAATATATCAGGCATTACAGGGATGTAAAAGCACTAAAAAGCAGACACCAGTGTGAATGTGCATATCAACAACCAATTACACTACAGTCACAGTGACATACCGGTAAGCCAAAGGAACAGTACAGTGTAAGGACTGTGTGAACAAAACACATCTCAACATGTTTGCCACTCACACACTGTCCCTACATATACTGGCCCAATTCACAGCTTAGTATGACACCTGACCATGGTATGGGACATGATTCAGTCTGCCCCTACAAACATATACAGCTGACAGACCACCAGAAACATTAGCAGCATGCACAGGCAGATAGAAAAAGCCATAACACATACATTCACCCTCCCTCCCTAAACAGGACAAATAACATTGACACACTACACTGCTACACAGTCCTAACAGTCTGTCAACAATTACCAGAAAGACACAGACCTTTCAACTGTACAGAGTCCCACATAATGCCCAGGCTTTCCCCTCGTATATAAGGCCTCTTCCATATAACATGTCTGGCAGTCTGATACATAATCATATGCCATACTTATCAACATCTTACTGCATGACATCTGGACAAATCCTGATGTAATTTTTGGAAAGAGACCCCAAAATAGGGGCATATTTGAAATATTGATGTTATAAACTGAGAAAGTTGCTGGTGTAACAGGGTTAGTTGTAACATATATTTTCTGAGAGAAATTAGGTCAGAAACACAAATGGATGTTAGCAGTTACTGACTGCAACCTGAGTGAGTTGTAGGAATCTCTTGCAAGTACTGGTGTTGTGTACTACATGTGAGAACAATCTCCTATATTCTGCATAAGTCTGACCTATGGGGTAGGGTCAGAAGATGGAAGCATTTCCCCACACCAAAAAACATCCAGGGGTAGATACAATTTGCAATACAGCACATAAAGTCTCCCAAAGGTATGTATGAAATTGTGTTATGGTGTAACAAGACTATGCCACAATACCAAAAGGTACATGTGATGCACTAGCAACACCTCTCTTCACCTGAAGACCGACATTCCCATCGTGAATTGCACTGGTGGCATTGGCCTGCTGTGGGGATACTGTTCCAAAGCTGGAACTAGGCCTGTAGTCATGGTGGTGGTAATTCTGAACAGTTCCATATAACACTCACACCTGGCCCAAATCCATCAGGCGCCTGCAAGAACACTGAGGATGG
This sequence comes from Protopterus annectens, assembly GCF_019279795.1. Classification (NCBI taxonomy): domain Eukaryota; kingdom Metazoa; phylum Chordata; order Ceratodontiformes; family Protopteridae; genus Protopterus; species Protopterus annectens. The sequence goes on along the minus strand of NC_056734.1, from coordinate 615,751,177 downwards.
GGAGGGGTGTCAGCCTTCAATATGACAAAGACCCAAAGCATATATCCAAAGCTACCTAAGAATGGCTCCACCTGAACACACTCATAGTTATGAATTGGCCAGACAGAGCCTAGACCTAAACCCGATAGCAAAACCCCAGTGTGACCTGACAAGGGCTGTGCACATGAGCTGCCCTTGCAATCTGACAGAGTTGAGGGACCTTTGCAAAGAAGAGTGGCCAAATAATGCCAAGTCAAGATGTGCCATGCTTATAAACACCTTCCCATGAAGAGTGAATGCTTTAAGTCACTTATAAGGTGCTTCAACAAAGTATCATTTTAAGGGTTTGCACACTTATGCAACCACCATATTGTACATAGTTCATTCATTATTTTTACATGTAACATATTTGTTTGTTTATCGATTGGATTGCACAGGTCATATGTCATTTGAAACATGGGCAATATTTTTGAATGCATTATTGTGGTCTCATTTTATATATTACAAGAACATGGCATGTTAACAGGGTTGTGTACACTTATTACATCCACTGTAAGCTTAGAAGATTGGTGGTGTAACAGGATTTGTGTGACCATATATTTACTGCTGGTTTTGAGGTCTGAAACTCAAATGTATGTCAATAATTAGTGATGTCACTCCTCAGATCATCCTAGTTATGTATCAGACAAACAAAAGGGTCATGAGAAACAGAGCAAACATATGAGCCAGACATCTACACATTCTACAAGGAACTGTACAGTTGTGAGGTATGTTCTGTAGTACTTGCACTATGCTATACAGGTGAACAGCAATGATGTGTACATAGGTGCAGTCTGTGGTGGGGAAAAGCCATCATCTACTAACACTACTCATGTATCCCAGAGCTCTATATTATTAGTCACATGGAGTAAAACTTGCTGCAATACATGATGTTGAGGGCCATGTGTCATGCATGTCACCATTTGGATAATGTGAGGTCTGTGTAACAGATTTGTGCTACCTCACCTGTAAGTGTGTGTGTTTGCATGTGTGTGTGTGTGTGTGTGTGTGTGTGTGTGTGTGTGTGTGTGTGTGTGTGTGCGCGCGTGTGTATAGTATTAATGTACATATGTTGTCTTCCCCTCACAGGTGGTGATGGGGGTTCAGGGTCCCTCCCGGTTGGAAACTGGCAATGATTATAGGAATAGTGTGGTACAGTTGGGGTTGTCAGGGGCTGAATCTGTGTTATTGGTTGACATACCACTGTTGTCCACACCATCCCCGCACACAGTGACAATGCCCACACATACCCCATCACCAGTGGCCACAGATGATGAACAGTTGTCAGGTGGTGGCATGGAACAGGCTAGTGTGGTGACTATAGCAGGTGTGAGTGCAGACACTGGCCATAGCCAGACTGCAGGTGAGATCCCACACAGGTGAATGAAAAGGGATGCTCACAGGAGGACTGCTGCTCATCAAGCCACTGTTGCAAGTGCCACAGCAGGTGTCACCAGGTGCATCTTTTGGGCTGTCATGGATGCACAGGCACATAGTGAACACCACACCAGACAAGTACTCAGGGTGTTGGATGCAACTCTTCCTGATTTACATGCCAACATACATGACCTTGTTGAGGCCACACATAAAAATACTGAGGTCTTGAATAGATGGTGTTGTGAGACCTTGGCAATCCTCAACCATGGCATGTCAGTGCTAGAGCATGTGGTGGGAGATGGTCATTGGCCACATGGACATAGGTCAGCATCAACAACAGCTGAGAGTCTATGGGGCTGTGCACCTTTACACTCCCATAGTGGCAGTGACACCAGCACTACCGAAGGGGGGGTTGCTGTCCACTTCACACCAGAGCAGGACATGGGCACATGGTCCTGGCTGATCCTGTCAGGGACACAGACCCAGCAGACAGCAGTCACCATCAGGAAGCAGTTCTGCATCTAGCCTTGGGACTGGTGGTGCCAGTGAGACCCCTGGCAGGACCAATTCCCATGTCTGTAGCCAGAGATAGTGGGCACCCTGCCATGTACATTCCATAGCTGTCCAACATACTGTGTAAGGCAGCAACATGGCATGACTGGGTGCATACACACATACATACACACATCTGTATCACAGTCTGGTCCCCTCCAGACACACACAGCACCTCTGCACAGCCCATCTACTGGTTACCCCTACAAACACATACACACATGATGTCAACCATATGGCCCAGCCTAGGGCTCTGGCAAACCCACACCACACCCTGTGCATATGATGATACCTGTGCCACATTCCTGTCATCCATACCATTGATACAGGGACATGCTAATATGGGTCTGATGCACAGGGTGAATATAGTACCATGTAGCTATGTAATAGTGCATAAGGTGCTGTCTACTTGCATTTGTTATGGGTACACATACAGGTGCATGTACCTTATTAGCCAGGATGCATTATTGCTTTTAGTACCACTGACTGAATTTAGTCTGACATGCTGTATTCTCTTTGTGCTCCAGGTGTCTGTGTGCCTACAAGCTGTGGCCCTGCAGACATTTCCAAGAGGGAGTATGACAGAGTGGGAATGCACTAACCATGTTATAGGCAAGGTACAGCTTTATATATACATGTACCAGGTGCGTATGCATGCAACAGTGTGTGAGGGACACTGTTGTCAGACAGTGTGACCTTGCATACATACTCCTTGTCAAAGACAGGTAGCCTTCAGACATGTCACCTCAGTGTTGTGCAGTACCACAGGCTCATACATACAGAACAGGTTACTACAGTACTGTCATCAGGTCCCTCACAAGTGTAGCCATTACATTAACTGCAACAGATCCACCTGTCAACACTGGTTGGCCCTGATATTTCTTTTCCATACACTCAAACCCTGATACAGTTGGTGAGGCCATGCATGATATTGTGCATGACAGGTTTGTGGTATGTATTCCTGAGTTCACAGAGTGGAACAGGGAGACAAAATGGTATATACTTTGCATATACACTGTAAGGACTGACACAGGGAATGTAAATACAGTAACACAAACACAGTTGGCAATAGACAAATAAGTAAACCGACATATCCACTTTGATGTACTGTAGTAATACATACATATGACATGCTCCACATAGATTATATGCATGGGACATAACACACTACCTCTTACAACACGTAATGTTGTGAATAACTTCATGGTTGGTGAGATAACCCACCAGAAATAGCATCTGGAGGCATGTATTGCTCTTCAATGCCTGGACAAGTGATAGGGTAGCAGACATTGTATCATCATGATGTTTCGGTCAGGTATGATACTTGATGCTGGCATGTGTGTCACTACACTCATTGTGGCCGATTTGGCAATGATATCACATACATGGGCATTGTTAAGGGACACAGACCACATATAGGTTGCAAACATCTGGTTATTCCATAGACATCTGTACAGAGTACTGGTATGGCCTGTATAATGGTTTAACATGCTGTATGTGAGCCAGATGGTGTTACCATGCTATATAAAGTAATGCCATCGGGAGGTGGTAAACAGGTGTGGATGGTACACACATCAAAATGGTATATGCCAAACAGGATATGATCTTCACCCAAACACACACACACAGTTGCCAGTATTGAAATTAGAGCCCCTACCTATCTAGTTATTACTATTATAGTGTTACGCAGTTATTAGATGTGCCATGGAGCTTATATGATTTCACCTAGTCCATCAGCAGTAGTCTTTCCTCACGGAATTAGCTCCAGTACTTAGTAGTTATGACCACCCCTAAGGTGAATGACATCAATAGGCCTAGTAAAGTATGGTGATGGGAAGTGTACAGGGTAGCACACAACTCAAAATGGTATAACCCACACAGTATATGATTCTCACACAAACACTTGCCAGTACTGAGATTAGAACCCTTATCTATCTAGTTATTTCTACTATAGTGTTACACAGTTATCAGATGCACCACAGAGCTTATATGATTTCACCTAGTCCCAAGGTACTTCTAAGGTGAATGACATCAGCAGGCCTGGTAAAGTAGGGTGATGGGAAGTGTACAGGGTGGTATATAACTCTAAATGGTATAACCCACACAGTATATGATTCACACCCACACAGACAGACACACACACACACACACACACACACACACACACACACACACACACACACACACACACACACACACACACACACACACACACTTGCTTGCCAGTATTGAGATTAGTACCCCTGCCTATCTAGTTATTTGTACTATAGTGTTACACAGTTATTGCATGCACTACAGAGCTTACTGGGCTGACAACTGGCCAAAATGCTGATAAGGGGAGCGACATCAGCAGGACTGATAAAGTAGGGCAGTGGGTGGGAAACGTATCAAAATACTTCTTCCTACAGACATACACATGCATCCACACACACATATGCTGGATCTGACAGTAAAATCCCTGCCTATCTAGTTATTTGTACTATAGTGTTAAACAATTACTGCATGTGCTACAGAGCTTACTGGACTGACAACTGGCCAAATGTGCTGATGACTGCACAGCTGAGGTAAACTTTTACAGGTGCCAGAAAGTCTGCCTTCAGTTTTTTCCCTTAGATCTTGCTAGTTCTTTCTCTGTTGCATTTCAAATAGCCTAATAACTTTGCACTTCAACAGGTTTTTGTATCAATTATTCTAGCACACCTGAGAGCCATCAGCAGTAGTCGTTCCTCACGGAATTAGCTCCAGCACTTAGTGGTTATGACCACCCCTCCTGGCATGATTAAAGTGCAGTTCTCTGTACTTTCACCCATTAACCTGGTACACTTGGGAATTCTGAGGCACTGTTGCAACTGCCTCATGTACATAGAAAACCCTCTTCTCTAAGCTCCCAACACTCAAACTTGTGAGATATACCCCAATATCACCAAATTGGGAGATATGGACTCTCCAGTGAAGACTGGACTAGTTGGTCAAGAGGAGAAGGGTCAACACTTGCACCACACCACATGGAACACATAGCCCTCCAGAACACCCACTATCACAGCTCTGACATAGAAACAAAAACCACACACCCACCTTCACAGAGTCACTCAATAGACATTTACCCAAACAGCAGAGACCACCAAGAAAGACACCCACTTGACCACCACAACACAGCACAAACCACAGGACACATATCTCACCTACACAGTGTGCTCTTCAACCTAAGCCCCTAAGGCTAACCACCTTACCCAATACAGTAATCATAGGTGACTCAATAGTGAGGCACACAGATGTCCCACTCAGTAGGTTGAATATGGAGAAGGTAATAATCAGCTGTCTATCAGGTGCCAGAATCCATGACATAACATACCCAGTCAAGTCACTCCACAACAACTACAAGTATCACTCTGTCAATGTCTATGTGGGTGTGAATGAACTGAGACACACCTCCCTGGACTACATTAAAAGAGACATGGTGGAACTCTCAGATTATGTGAGCCAGGCAGGTATGACAGTAGCCCAGAGCAGTATACTACTGTCACCCAGAATGATACCGCAATACAAACAACAAATGATTGACTTCATCAACTGGCTTAAATGTCTGGTGTCATTCTCAGGGGATCCAGTATCTGTCTATTTGGGATGACATGATTGACAGGCTCTAATGCCTTGCCAGAGATGGCCTACATCTGTCACCCCTGTGGCTAAGTCTCTTGCCACCCCTATAGTGACTTTTTAGGTGGTGTTCCAAATCATATTACCACTGTAACAGCTATAAATAAATGCAATCTGAGGGTCATGCTGCTCAACACTAGACATCTAAATCTCAAGATGCAGTCACTCAAAGCACTCCTCAAAATGGAGAACATTGACATTTGTGCTATAACTGAGACTTGGTTTACAGCAGCAGACAGCACCCCTGCACTACCAGACCTGTCATTCTCAAAACATGGACCACAGTTCCAAAAGCGGTGGTGTCTCCATATTCATAAAAGATATGCACACCTCCAGACTAGTATCCCAGCATAATCATCTGAGATACTTCAGATACAACTGACATTGGGTAATAGTGCAATCTAGGTCATAGCCTGCTATAGGTCCCCATCCATATCCCTAGACTCTCAATCCACATTCCTCAACACACTGGAATCTATCAAGGTCCAACCCAACACTCTCATACTAGGAGACTTCAACTACCCCTCCATCAACTGTGAAAAGTACTCAAACACCAATACACTAGCCCAATGCTTCCTGGAATTCATCAGTTCCAATACCCTGGACCAGCTCATTCTGACCCCCAGTAGAGGAAGCAACATCCTTGGCCTGGGTTAATTACTAACATATGGGACTGTTGCTTATCAACAGTAGTCAATCCCTACCCGGTCAGATCCAACCATAAAGTAATCACCATGGAAATCCACATCTGACGCCCCCCCCCCCCACACACAAAGGTAACCACATTGAAAAACTTCTCCAAAGCTGACTTTGGACTTCTAAAAACAGAGGTGGCTAACTTCACAGCACCCATGCTAATGGAAAATAGTTTCATAATGCTGAATCATACACAAATGCACTGTACAAACATGTACATAAATGCATGGAACTAGCCATACCCAACAGAACCAAGATGCTCTCCTCCAAACACTGGAGGCCAATCTGGTGGTCCCCTGCCATTAATAACCTGTATGACAGAAGGAAGAAACTGTTACAAATAAGGTGGAGTCCCAACAGTGGAAAAACTCCCTTATTAGCCTCAACAACAACTTGCGATCCTTCATGAAATCATCTAAAGCCGGCTATGATGGCAGAATTGTTGCAGCAGACACTGACAACAATCACAAAGCCTTTGTTAGTTATATCAAGAACATCAACGGCAATACCCAGAAGTGCACAGAGTTACTGCACAATGCTACCTCCTATACTGAGCCAACAGATATTGCCAACATGCTTGCCAACACATTCAGTGCCAGTATTACCCCTCTCTCCCCCCTAAGGGAACAATCAGAATGACAGAAGAATGCCAGGCACCCAGCATTACTGCAGCCCATGTTAAACCTGCATCATCCATGGGCAAGAATACAGCTTCCATGGGACCAAAAATATCCCTGGCTGTGTTCTACATGAACTACAAAGAGACCTGGCACCACATCTGTGTGCCCTGTTCAGTCACAGCCTCACCTCAGGCATTGTCCCTCCCAAATGGTGCACTGCTACAGTCATCCCTCTCCATAAAGGGGTAGCGACTACAGACCCTGGGAATTATCAGCCCATTAGCCTGATAAGTCTGATATGTACAGCTATGGAGCACATCATCAGGGACCTGATCGACAAAGATATAGGTAATCTCCTAACTCTGGACCTCCGCACAGTTTGGCTTTGTGAAAGGGAGATCATGCCTGCTCAACCTGGTTGATTTCTTTGAGTCAGTCACCAAGGCTGTGTATGATGGTAAGGCACTGCATACAGCCTACATCGATCTGGCCAAGGCTTTTGATACCATTCCTCAAGCAGGAATTATTGATGAACCCACCAAACTAGGCATCAACCCTTATATCACTAGGCGGATTGCAAATTGGCTCACAGATAAAAAACACAGTGTGAAAGTTGTGAGCTGCCAACCAATCATGAGTGAAGTCCCACAAGGATCACTCCTAGCTACTCTCTTATTCAGCATCTACTTCTCAGGAGTCCAGGCCAATACAAAGGAACTCTGGCTGACCAAGTTCACAGACAACTGCAATCTGAGAGCTATTATTAACTCCACAAGTGATGCAGTTATCCTACATAAAGGCCTCACTAAAACCAATGACTGGTGTGGAAACCATGGCCTGAAGCTTAACACCACAAAATGCATTATCATCCCCTTTGGTAAAAACTCAGTTCCCACAAAGTACCACATTGATGGGAGCCCACTGAACATTGTAGGAATTATAAGACATTTGGGGACACAGGTTGACAGCAACCTCTCCTTCAACCACCACATTGCCACTGTGGTCAGGAAGTCCTTTTATGCAGCACATCTCATTACCAAGGGTTTTGCATCCAGGAAGAAAGTGGTCATCATCTCTATCTACTTCCCTCATTAAACCAATCATCAAGTATAATGGCTCATTTGGCATGTACCTCACTAGACACCTGCAACAGCTGGAGAGGCCACAGAAGTACCTCATGAAGAGGATCCGAGGCATTAAACACATGTCCTACACAGACAGACTCAAAGGACTCTAACTATTCTCTGTCTCATATCGCCTACTTAGTGGCAATCTCTGCTTGACTTACGAAGCCATGTCTGACCCAGCTCTTTTAGAAATGCTACATTAAAAGACATCCCAATCCCTCTGCACCAGATTCACTTTAGAAGCTCGAAATACTGTAATCTTGAATTTCAGTATCTCGAACCCAAGAAGTTGAATCCACAAAATAACGAAAACTGAAAACCGCGAAATTCAAAACCTCGAATACCGGAGGTTTTGAATTTCACAGTTTTACTACATACATACACACACACACACACACACACACACACACACACACACACACACACACACACACACACACACCATTCACCACACAAATACACAATCACACAATCTACTACATGAAAGCAGGGGGGAATCCCCCCTGCACCCCCATGTTGGGGGATGCTCCCGCTACACCCCACTACTTAAAAATTCTCACTCTGAGGTTGCACTACATACAAACACACACAAAATACCACCACACAAGCTACTTTCTCTTTGCACACACACATCACAGCAACAAAACACACTGACAAACACCACAGCCCCTACCCAAACCCCTTAACACACACACTTACCTGAATACATGACCATAGCGGAACTTTAGAAGTGCGAAACTCAAAACCTCTGGTATTCGAGGTTTTAAATTTTGAGCTTCTAAACTTTCGTTATTATGTGTATTCTGCTTCTTGGGCTTAAGATACTGAAATTTGAAATTTCAGTATTTCGAGCTTCTAAAGTGAATCCTCTGCACCACACACTGCAGAGACCACAACCTCATTACCACAATCAACACAACATGCTGGAGGGACAGTTTCCTCTCCCAGAGACTGCACTTGCCCTGGAGTAGACTTCTCATATATGTCAAGCAGAGCACCTAGCTGACCCTGTTCCAGAGAAATCTTGATGAGTAGATGGGTAATAGAACGTTCACCCCAGGGATCACTCCAGTGGTTCAACTTGATAGAGTCACTGGGAACTAACGTTGGGCAGCACAATGGCAGGGCACTTCTATGGGCTAGGCTTGTAAAGGCTTCAGGGCCATTATCCTAGTACACACCTATGAACCTTATAAGGGGAATGACATCAGCATGACTGATAAAGTAGGGCAGTTCGTGGAAAAATTATCAAAATACTTCTTGCTACAAACATACACACACACTTATACACCCACACACACATTTACCAGAGCTGAGAGTAGAACCTCTGCCTATCTAGTTATTTGTACTATAGTGTTAGACAGTTATCACATGCACTACAGAGATTACCAGGCTGACAACTGGCCAAAGGTGCTGATAAGATCAATGACATCAGGATGACTGGTAAAGTAGGGCAGTGGGTAGGAAATTTATCAAAATACTTCTTCCTACAAACATACACTTACACACCCACACACACATTCACTGGATCTGAGAGTAGAACCCCTTGCCTATCTAGTTATTTATACTACAGCGTTACGCAGTTATTGCATGTGCTACAGAGCTTACTAGACTGACAACTGACCAAAAGTGCTGATAGGGGAATGACATCAGCAGGCGTGATAAAGTAGGGCAGTGGGTGGGAGACTTATTAAAATACTTCTTCTTACAAACATGCACACACTCATTTGCCAGATCTGAGATTAGAATCCCTGCCGAGCTAGTGATTTGTACTATAGTGTTACACAGTTATCACATGTGCTGCATAGCTTACTGGGCTGACAACTGGCCAAAGATGCCGATAACGGTAATGACATCAGCAGGACTGATAAAGTGGGGCACTGGAAGTGTTGTGGGTGAATGGCTAAAGACTAGAACTGAAGAAACCTGTCCGAGTACTGCAGCTGCGCAGTCTCAATAGAAATCAATGCAAACCAAAAAATAATAGACCAGCATACAGTGGTAACAGATCAATCCTTTATTATAAAGATGCCCTTAGCAAAAAGACAAACCAGTTTTGGCTGCACAGTTACATAGCCTTCATCAGTGTAATTGTCAAAAGAGTAAGAAATACTTTATATACATAATTCAAAGGACATGTGATCAATTAAAGATGCTCATTAAGCCCTGGTTTAAAGAGACCTCCCAGTTTAATAATCCATTTCTACTACATACTATTTAACAAATCATGCTATCCCAAGTTATTGGTTCTGGGTCTCATTATTTTATATCTCATTATTTTATCTATTATAGTAAAATTAAATGTGGCATTTTGGTGTGTCATTGTGTGTTTATAAAGGGCGTTGGTTTCCTTATGGTATTTAATGTCACTAAGATGTTCAGATATTGTGAATTTAAGATGTCTGGAAGTTTGCCCTATATAGAATGCTGAACAATTGAAACTAGCTAGGTAAACTACTCAATCAGTAGTACAATTAGCAAAAAATGAAATGTCATAGACTTGAGGGGTATTTTGACTACTGAAGCTTTTGGTTTTTAAAATCCTGGGACAGCGAACACAATGACCACAAGGGTGACAACCAATTAAGGTATCACCTGACAAGGTGACTTGGGTAAGATTCTTATTATGAAGTTTACCATGTTTATAATGATTAAAGAAAGCAGCAAGATGTTTGCCTTTCTTAAATGAAAAATGGCATCTTACTAGCTAATTGCCCTTTGCAGCCATTTTAAGCCTAGCCAATTATTGTAGTCACCCAAATGTTCACAAAGTCTCGTGTCAGATGTCAAGATATTCCAATGATCTTGTACAATATCTATTAATACCTTGGTGTTGCGTCCACATGTAGTGACTAATCTAAGGGGCCCCCCACCCGTATTACATTTGGCTTTATAGTGAAAGAGATTCTCATACTCCATATTATCAATATTGTGTTTTGTATGTAAAACCTGGCCCATTTTATAACCTCTGTCTCTAAATCTAAGAAACAGATCATCCCTGAAGCATTCATAAGTGTTTCCATCAGAACAAATGCAGTTCGTCCTCATACATTGAGATTTAGGGATGTTTCTACAGATGTGGGGTGGATGAAAGCTGGTGGAATGGAGAAGTGAATTATTTTCAAGGAATTTCTGATAAACCTTTGTGGTCAGCATGTGTTCAGATGCTCTAGAAACCAACACATCAAAAAAAAAGGATTTTTTTGTCATAGTTGATCATAAATTCAATTCCCCACTTATTTTCATTTAGATATATAATGAATTCCAAAATGTAATCCACATCCACTCTCCACACCAACCAGCAATCATCCAGATATCTTCTCCAGATATCCATTTCATCTATATATAAGTTATGGGAGTTATCATACATGATCTGTTCCTCAATATATGCCATAAACAAATCAGCATATATTGGGGCAAAAGATGCACCCATAGCTGTACCCTTAATCTGTAAGAAGCATTTGTCCCGATAGAAAAATATGTTCTTCGTGAGAAAATGTTCATGTGGGAATGGCCTAAAACCATTTCAACAAACATACACTCCCTCACCCTCACATATGCGACTGTCTCGCACACACACACACACACACACACACACACACACACACACACACACACACACACACACACACACACACACACACACACACAAAAACATATCAGTATTGAGATTAGAACCCCTACCCATCTAGTTATTTGTACTATAGTGTTACGCAGTTATAGGGGTGACTAGTGTCCAATCATACTTCTAAGGTGAATGATAGCAACAGATCTTGAGAAGTAGAGCAATGTGAACTGTACTGAGTAGGAACAGTCTCCTAATGCTTAGACCTATGGACACACACACACACACACACACACACACACACACACACACACACACACACACACACACACACACACACACACCCACACCCACACACACCCACACACACACACACACACACACACACACACACACACACACACACACACACACACACACACACACACACACACACACACACACACACACACACACACACACACACGCGTGCGCAGGTGATGTGATATTATAAATCCAACCTCTGTACTGTTACACAATGGGGTTCACCTTTTATGCTGGCATGTGCAACTGTTTACAACTGGTATGCTACTGTCCACAGCAGGACATCACTGAATGCCATTCAGGGTATCTGGGTGTGTAACTCACTGTATCTGTGTCCCCCTATGTCTCTCTCTATCACTGTATGTCTTTGACTTCCCCACATCTATGTGTGTGTATGCATGACATATGTTATCTGTTGCCCATATATATGTGCGTGTGTGTATCTCATGCAACCAGATGCAGCAATATCACATATCGGCCACCTACAGCTAGCTGAGGGTAATCCTGTCTGTCTGGTGTGTGTGTGTGTGTGTGTGTGTGTGTGTGTGTGTGTGTGTGTGTGTGTGTGTGTGTGTGTGTGTGTGTGTGTGAATATTTGAGATGTACATAGCTGCCTGTATGCACAGACATATATACACAATACAGTCATATATTCTGATGTGAGTTCCAACATGTCCTGTGACTCTCTAAGTGTAGAAGGATGCCCAGTGTGACCTTCTATAGTTAGAGTGGGACTCCATTCCAGAGATAGGTGTACTCCAATCCAGGATTTTGTGTGCTATAGCCATACCTCTTAGAAGTACACAGGACTTTCCTCAGGGTACTTGGTTTGTTTAGCAGACATTTTCTGACATATCTGTAGTCTGACACTGCAATGTATTGTGTCATCACCTAGTGCCAGACATCATCAGATCATCACAGTCCTTTACTAGAGGAATACTAGTTGTATGATGCATAGACCAATATTGTAAGGGCAGCTAAGTACATTCTTGCCCAACAGGGCCATTTGTGAGGTGTGGCTACAGCCAGTTTAGTAATGACATGGCTGTGTAAACAGTCCAACAACCTGGTGATATACTGGCTGGGGATCTCCTGCTTGTGTGGTATCTTTCTAATCTGAGATGCCATATCACTGTGTGGGCATACCTCTCATCTGTACATTTTTTGGCAGGTTGTCCAGGTGTTTGGCTAGAAGTTTCATTCTTTCTACATAAAGTTGTGTTACTATTGCACATTGAAGAGTGATGATGCAAAATAATGACAGACATTACTGTTTCGGACCACATAGCCTTCAGTCAATTCCGGCTACTGCACACCCCTCACCCTACTAACTTTCTCAGTAATAAGGGCAATATTTACAACACATGCCTATCATTGTGCCTTTGTTCCACTTTTATTTCTGCCCTTGTCCAGAAATCTTGCTGTCAGAGGTTGAGAGTTATGGGTATTGGTACAGAGTGCATTCTACTGTGCAGGCATGTCCATTATATGTAAAAGCAAACATAAAAAAAAAAGGATTATTGAGAATAACCACTGGCAACAGTACCAAAAAGCACTTATATTAAAAAAAGCCTTGGCACCTCAGCTACACATCCTGCAAGATGTCACTAATATGTGTAGTATATTCCACATAGCATTGTGACTTCCAGGTATGTCAGTGGTGAGAGCAGGGGGTGTCACTCACATGCATAACAGTTGGCACTGCAGTTATCTGCACATGGCCCTGTCAAAGACAACACTGTACTGAGGACACTACAAGACAACTGCCAGGAGAACATGCTGGTCAGATCCAGACAGTATTAACCACACATACACATAGCTCATTGACCCCTGCATATTGTGGACAGGCGACATGTTTTCATGTATATATTGGTACAGCCATGTCAATGTGTGCTATGCTGCTATTTCTTTGCAAACATACATGTTACTGCATTTGTGTGGGTATATGGGGGGCACACCCGCCAACTGTACACATTTGCACAGACTGTGCTGATATTTGCTTTACATTTTGGTTCCATTTACCATACTATTGTGCATCCTTCATAGCCTTACTGTAACTGTGGGTCCTGCTGTGCTATCCCTGTGTGAGTCTGTAGAGAGGTAATTCAACATTGCCACCATTTGTGTGTCTTTACCAGGCATTTCTCTGTGGTTTTCTACAGCTGACTTGCTGTGTGGGTGTGAGGGGTGGGTATGGGACCCCCACATTGATATCCATGTCTGTGACCTATAACCCCCCAGTTAGTTGTCCCCACACGTATACTGCAGTGGAATTTGCCACCTTTGGTACTACTGAATACTGCATGGAGGCCAGTTTTGGCCAGACATTTCCTGCTGTCCCACATAGTTGTCAGTTGTGGGCAGCTATCCCAGTAGGCCACCCCATTCTCTTGCATGCATGCAGAATTACCAAAGATATGCTAACAAAACATACTAATCCATTCATTTATTGTTAAGAAGACTGACTTACCTTGTGCTTGCGGCAGTTGTGAGGATGGTGCTTGAGGGCCACCTATGTTGGATGCGCACAGTACACTGCCTATACATATTAAGTTACAGATAATGTGATGTGTGTGTCATCCATTTTACTTTGTGTGCAAGTCAGAGAGAGATGTCAGTCCCTGGGGTCCCTACAGTGTCAGTGTGTATGCTATGCATTGTCTTTTTGCCAAGGCCTGAGCATACTGGGCATATATTTGGCCACTGGCATGCCTAAACACTATAATACATGCTTTTTAGGGAGCTTTCATGCCTCCGTTTTGTTATTTTCAGACGGTTAGTACTTGAATACATTTCTGGAAATAACACTGTTCTTGCACAGATACCTGCCGCCTTCCTGAATTGCTAATTCACCTCATTTGCATGGCTTTCACCAGCAAATGAGGTAATTAGCATTTTGCAGTTGTGTCTGTGCAGGAACAGTGTAGGCACACTCAAGCACATCAGATCAGCTGTTTGCTGGATCGCTCTGCGGCTATATTCTGTGCAGGAATGGCTACACTGTTCCTGCACAGAATTTTGAGCTCCCTGAATCCTGTGGTAAATCTATATTCATTAAAGTCCGAAATGCCCTGCCAACCCAACTGCCAACATCAGGATCAACATAATCAATAACATAAAACAAAGATCATTTAAAATCAAACTATGTACAAAGTATTATTACTGTTCGGTCCTGCAGTGGCATATTTGTGTTCATATAGACTTTCATTTAATTTTCTACTAATGCGAGCAACATAAAATCAGTCTGAAAGACAGCACTCAGCCATAGCTATAACAAAAGTGAATAAACAATTAAACTATGTTCATACTGCATGATTCTTCAATGTGTTATTGCAATAAAAGGAAGGACAGCTTGCCACAAATTAACATGGCCTGCAAGAACTGCAGCTTTAGTACCCTTAACTCTGCCCATCTTATGAAGCGTATGACTTTTCAACATATATCGAATACTTTGCACCCTTTTAGTATTAAACAATGGTCTGTCATTTTAGATAGTTTTAAAATCTTCTTGCTCCATTAGCATTCCCCATTTTTTTATCACTATGTTCCTGATGCCCCAGCTAGCTAATGTATATGTCATAACCACACCTACATTCCATTTGTTGATATTCATAGTTCAATTTGTCACTAATTCTGAAGTTCCAGCCCTTATTGGTTTACAACTTTCACTTCTATCAGTACTGAAGCTTCCCTAATTAAGTCCTTAGTGTACCCACTTGGTGTAAAGTTAATTATTAAAATGTCCATTTCATTATGAAAACATGAATTTATGGTAGTCAAGTGATTAATACTTGCAAATTGTCCAGTGACAACAGTTAGTTTAGAATTATTATGATGCATACTGCTATACAGGTGGTATGGTATTGTAGTGGTTAGCATTGTCACCTCATAGCAAGAAGTCCTCTGTTTTGATTCTCTGCAGGGGTGCTTTCAGTGTGGAGTCTGCATGTCCTCCCTGCATTTGCATAGGTTTCCTCCAGGTACTCCGGTTTCTTCCCACATTCCAAAGAAATGCAGTAGATGGATTGGACATTCTAAATGTGTCCTAGGTGTTTGTGTGTGTGCTCGCATGTGTGAGTGTGTGGTATAGCCTCCAAGGAGGGTTGGGCCTCAGTCTAACAACCCGACCCTGTAAAAGAATAACTGCTACAGAAACAATGAGTGTTGGAGGGCACTCCGAGAGAGAGAGAGAGAGAGAGAGAGAGAGAGATACTGTTATATACTAAAGAGACTCAGCTTTATTTCTTGCTATAAATGTCATGATCTTTCCATTCTTCAAATATTTGAAAATCAAAATATCTTTAAAAATTAAAGAATTTACTTTTCTATAATTAAATTTGAAATTCCAAAAAGTAGCTATATTTTTCAAATGTGAAACATTAATTTCAGTTTTCTCTTATCTTCCTACCACACATATAAAATATTATCAATGAACACAAAAAATATATAAATGAGGTTTGGTAACAAACCAATTTGTCCAGGGACATCTTCATAGGGCAATAGTTAAATACAGTAGTGGGAATTAAGAGGGTAGAGAGGATGAAAGGGTTAAATAAGCATGAGGGTTGATTAGGAGGAAATTAGGTAAGGGTAGGGAGGGGCTTAAGAGGCTTATGCAAGTGTAACTGGGTAAGGAATCACATTTTGGTGTGAACTTGCTACATGCAGGTAGTATGCCCAAGACAACCTGTGTATTGTGTGGAGGTAGGCCTTGGAAGGAATTTTGTAAGTTGGTAGAGGAGCCATATGGCCAAGTGTTTTTTTTTCCTTTTCTTTGTGTGGCTACATAGTGTAATTGTGTTTAGCCATGTGTTAGTTGTTGGCTCGGGGGGGTTTGAAGGCATGAGCCACTTTTATTAACTTTGTTACTGTGACGAAGCTTCAGACAAGGCTTCAGAGTGCAATTGGGTTTAATCGTGGGTTAGTTGTTGTGGTTGCTTGTTAGTGGTTCAGCTCAAGGGGACTTTGAAGGAATAAGCCACTTTTATTAAATTGTCAAGGGTTATTGTGGTGGTCCTGGTATGGCTGATAGCCTTGAGGACTAGTCTTTGTTTATTGGTGGTATCAGTTTGTTACTGTGACAATTAATGGTGCTTACCTGGTTGGAATCTGTGAGTGTGGAATGCGAGCTTGATGGACTGAATGGATAATTTTGTGGAGTTGACTCAGTTTTCCTAGGTGGTACTGGACTTCTGCCCCTTGTATCTTGGCATTCTGGTACATTCATGCACAGGAGTACGTATGTTGAGCCTTGGTTCATAGGCTTAGGACAGGCTTTCGTTGCTGCACATGTGGAGTTGCTGCCATTGGGGCACTGATCATTAATCATTAGTGCTGTTTGGCTTCAAAGCAATACGGAGCCTTTCTCACCTTATAATATATTAGTGGAGCTAATGGGCAAGATGTGAAGCACATGATTTAAGTGCCAAATAGGAAATGCATAGCATGGTTCATTTAATAACTGTTTCTTTCTTTAAATTTATTAAAATAACTACTTTTTTTTTTTTACAAATGATTACGCAATGAATATCACACACAAACAAGAAAAAAAACATGTTTTTGTAAAATGTCAGAGTTGCTGCAAGTGAAAATGCATAGTAGGTAGGTGCCTTTGATAGTGGTAACTAGGCTTTTGTTCGATGGGAATGGGATTACTTCAGAGACTGGAGCTGCTCATGTACTCTTTTTATTTCTGCTTTCCTTCTGTTATGCTTTGGAAAAATGTTTTAGCTTCTGCATTACTGATAGGTTCACTGTGAATAATCACAAAAGGCTGTCAAAATAATTATTGCATCGCATGGCATTTGACTTTAAATGTGAAATATATAGTTTACAGCTACCCAGTAATGTATTAATTAGGAGCCAATGATTCATTATGATTGGGTCTTGACACATCAGCTATATGTTCTGAATTCTAAAGTCAAACTTATATGCTCTGTTATGCTGTACTGCAGGTGTTTCATTTGTTGACTCACTAAATATTTTTTTTTTTACAATAAATGGACTTATTTAAGTGTATTACACTAAAAAATTATTTTTCATTTATTTCCACTCTTAGCCATACAGCTTCATACGTGTTGCTTTAGATATTGGACAGTTAAAAATGTGTCGATTTTATTTATAGTATAGGCTGTTTAATGAAATGGTGTTTCAGTTCTGTTTACTACTGATAGCAGTTAGATTGTTAACATGGAATGTGTGATGGATTTTTCTAAGTGGAACTTCGGGGAACATTAACAACTTTAACTACAAGGCTCACAGGACACTTAACACATGATTAATTTATTTATAGAATAGGCCTGTTAATGCAATGATTCAGTTCAAGCATAAACTGTTATGACCTTAAATGAGGAACATTCCTCAGTATGTGGTACACCTGTGAGGTAAGGGTATATTATGGAGATATTTCACTTGTTGTTTAAGGCATCTTAACTGTCAGTGCTGTGTCCATATTGCATTAGAGATGCTTGCAGTACAAAGCAGAACTGGGGTGAAGCTGCTAAGGTTGCAGTCTCTTGGGGATAGGGGTTGCTGGCCAGTATAGCAGCTGTGCACTTGATGAACAGGATGGCACCTGGCAGTGATTAATGTTGTCATTAAGAAGTTTTGGATATCTTTGTGCCGTGAATTTACAGTTTTCTTTTCTTTTGCAGGCAGGGGAAAACAGAATGGACATCAGTCGGTGACCTGAAGGAAGTCAGTTCGAAAGGTGATGGTGCCTCTTGCAGTGGATGTCCCAGTCACTACAGTGGTGTGCAAAGAGGCCCAACTGGGGGAGTGCAAAGTGAGCAGCAGTCAGTGGCCTGAAGGAAGTGGATGTCAAAGGTAATTGATTCTGATGGGGTGGATGTTCTGGTTTCTGGAGTCATGTACGATGAGGTTGCAGGTAATCTTACTTTATTTGGTGCTCATTAAGGCACGTCGGACTTGGTGCGGTTTGGGGCAGTGTGTGACAAGTGAGGAGGAAGTATGTTGGGCAGTGGCGGCTGGTGACTTCAAATCAAAGGGGGCTGCAGGAGATAGCCAAATGGGTGGGGTCAATGGGAAGGGGTGCGGACAACTAGAAAGGGGAGGAGCTATGCTCAAAACCACAAAAACTAAACTTTAATTAAATATGCTGCCCTGGGTGCCAAACCCTCATTATGAGAGTCCAATCAAGACAAATGAAGTGTAAAAGAATAAAAATATTTCAATGCATTGGCTGCTTGACAGCTTACTTAATATCTAGATGGAAACAAAAAGGTTGTGAGGCATGAAAAAATAAATTACTTTTTAAATACATTACTGGAATGCCAGTCAAAATCAAGTATAAGAAAAACATGCAGCACTCAACTCAAACTGCTTCTCCTTGCATTGCATTATAATTTATATTCAGCTTTATTAAAGTACCAAGTAACATGCTGAAAGTAGCTATCTCTGTGATGCCCCCACTTGTAAAAATGTTTCTTATCCAAAAAAGACCTGCTGCCTGACATCTACTTGTTTCATGGGGAAAACATGATCAAAGTAAAAAATGAAAAGCAAACAAGCTCAAGATACATTGCTTAAAGGATTACTGTACAGGTTATGGACCACACATGAATGGCATTCTGTTTAGTTTATGGGTAAAGCCCTCAGAGATCACTGGAAGTCTCCAACAAGTGTAATGAGCTTCTTAAAATAATGTAATCCTGTCCTTTATTACAAATACTGTCATATGCATTTCAATACCCATCACTTATACATTATCTAGTTAAGTATTCTCTGCATGGTAACAACAGAAAGGCTTCAATGTTGGCAATTCTTTAACAGTATGCTTATTAAAGCTTACTTGCATGTTATCTCAGACAAGCTTACCTGATGGTCATTAAAGCATTGCTACTTAAAACACAGAGCAACAGGCACTTTGAGTAATAAGCATAAATCAACAGTACAAAAATATGACAGAAACCAGACCATTCTGCAAAATCAAGAACAGATGAAAAGCCACTGTAGTACTTGTGTCTAACTTGGATGGGGGGATACCCTGCACATTTACACTGCATGGGGGGATACCCTGCACATTTACACTGCACAACTGCTCCTTGCCTTGCTTGGACACATCCAGAGTCACTACATGGGGGAGTGGGGTGCAACAAGTATGTCACAATTTGAAATGTCTCTGGCTGACTGATGGCCCTGGCACATTTGTCATACCTCACCCTCAGAGCAAAGCCATACATAGAAGTGGGACAAAGGCCCAAAAATAAGGACAATTTTTAAATATTGCTCTTATAAACTTAGAAAGATAATAGAATAGTAGGTCTTGCATTAGTATGAATTTTCTGAAAGATATTAAATCTGAAACTCAAATGTCTGTCATTATTTTCTAACTTCAGTCTTTAATGATTTATCACTAATTTGCCAAAAAACAATTTTATGAAAAATGGACCAAAAATGTGATGGAAAAATATAAAATAGCCACACAATACAGCTGAGAACCTGTCAAAGAAGGGACACTTTTTTAATAATAGTACTGCTAACTTGAGCAGCTGACAAAATAAAAAAATCTACATGCATTTCTGAAATAAAAGTAATCTATAACTCTGATTACTACAGTTATTTCTAAATTGTAAACCCTCCGTGTTTTCTTCCAAAATTGCTATTTTGCAGATGGATTATTAAGGGAAGAGCAACATTTTGAGCCAAATTCAGGGACAGTTGAGAGGTTTGGCTATGCCTAATTCTATAAAGCAATTTGCATGTACCTCTCAACATGTTAATGCAATAAATCTTGACATGGCCAAATATATTGGGGAAACAAAAAAAGTACTAAAAATTGCTCTTGTATAAACTGAGACAGTTGATAGAACAGGTCTTACTTTAGCATGCATTTTTTCTGAAGGTTATGAAGTCTGAAACTCAGTGTCATTATTTAGTGACTTAATTCCTAAATTATTTGCCAAAAAACCACAAATATTATGAGGAACAAACCAAAAATAAGAAGCAAAAATCTATTCATTTTGTGAAAATCTGGACAGTTGGGAGGTATACTTCAGCTGGGGCTGTCTTTGAGTTTGCGGGCCTTCCCCCTCACAAAATCATGGTCGAATGGAGCCCTCCCCCCTACAGCCATTCCAGTGATCCATTACTTGGCTATTTCACTCCATTTACCATAAACACTAATGTGCATACTGCTTTACTTCTATGATGATCTGGATTTCATTTTGAAAGTTTTATTTTGCATTTTACAGCACAATCACTAAGACATCTGCTAAACAAAGCAATGCAATCTCACAATGAAAACAGGCTTAGCATTAAAATCTTCTCTGCCCTTGAAACGCACATTCAAAGAAAATACATTTTGCCAGTGGAAGATAAAGATTAACTTTGGGCTGTTTTCAAATCATAGGCCCCTTGCACATGAAACATACATGTGCTCTTTGATACACCTTCCTGATTCTACTAAATTATATTCCTTGTACAATACAGTACAGTTGTTAGACGGCATTTTAAATTTATTGTTTTGAACATTTTTCCAGTAAACAATGAAACAAAATGCATGCACCAATGACAAAACTACCCAATTCAGAACATTTCCATCATAAATCTACTCAACCTTCTACAGTCCACCAGTATCAGTAAATATGCACAATCTCTGAAGTAGTAAAAGTCATCTAAATAATTCCACATTAAAGAAATCTGTAACAATGAAGAGGTTGCTGCTAGCAAACAACTTTATATGTCACTGTTTATTCATCTACAAATAAAGTGCCTGTTGCCCTTGAGGAATAAATTGCCTATGTTGCATGCATTAAAAAAAAATAAGATAGTAATATCGCAATAGGAACTGTATGGCAAACTGATAACAGGTTCATAGTTACTACTCTAGGTATCTTTGCCAAAAAGGACTGTAGCATCCACCCACTTTACAACACAGTACAGTATCAGCAATACATCTATCTACTGTGGGAGTAGAATCCACAGCCTTCTGCATCAAAAGCAAGAACACTACCTGTTGTGCTATTAATGCAAGCAGACTCAGAATAAGCAGCACAAAAGTTTTGTTCCCCTGCAGCTCTCAGCTCCTTGTAAAATCTACTCGACAAGCAGTTGTATCTCTGAACTTTGCAGCACAAGAAATCTGGAAAAAGATAAAATTTATTGGGGTAGGGGGGAGACAGCCAGGGACACATTTTAAACATTGCTTGTATAATGTTGGAAAGTTGCTAGAATAAAATGCTGTGTTACCACCATACATTTCACTGCCACGTCTTTAACCCAGGGGACCCTGTGCAAAACAGTCAGAGAAACATACCACTATGCCAAATCAGCTGTTTTGTAAAAGAGAGGAAGACAAACTTAAATGGCTATCATTTAGTGAATTCAGTTCTCAGCATAGCTGTCAACCTCTTGGCATAAAACACCTGAACAAAGCCAATAATGGGGGGAATACAGCCCCCAAACATATTCAGTGAATTCAGTTCTCACTATAGCTCTCAACCTCTTAGCAAAAAACATGTGGACAAAGCCAGTAATGGGGGGGATACAGCCCCCAAACATTCAATGAATACAGTTTTCACCACAGATAACTCTCAACCTTAGCACAAATACCTGGACAAAGCCAATAATGGGAGAATACAGTCCCAAAAATAGGGACAAATTTCAAATATCCATGTTATAAACTTTGACAACTGCTAGAACAATTTTGTGTTACCATGTACTTTCTGAAGAATATGAAATCTGAAATTCAAATGCCTGTTATTTTTTAAACATTTAACCAGGAAACTAATCTGACTTAGAACAAAAGACAATTTTCAGCAGAGCAGAGAGAAATGCTAATCACATCTTTGCAAGATGAGAGAACTTACAGACACCACACAGAAGGCACCCCAGCCAAGAATCAAACCAGAGAACCTGTAGCTGTTAGGCAACAATGCTACCAGTGAACCACTCTACTACAGACTTTGCAAGGAAAAATGTAGATACAGAAACCACAGATTTTATGAGGAACAGAACAAATATGAGGCAAAAATTCTGCAAGCGCTTTTTAGAAATGGTGGTAGATAGGGAATTCAGGTCCTTGCCACCTGCATCCAAGGTGCAGGGTTCAAGCCTGAGTATCTCTATCCACCACCATTTGCTCTCTCTAGTCACCAGTTTACACACACCACCATTTGCTCTCCAGTATATAGTAACTGGGGCATTACACACACAATCCAGCCAGCGACCAAACACCTAAATCCAGCCAGCGACCTGAAGTAATCCAAGCAGCAAAACCACCCGAGCAATCCAGTGACCTGAAGCAGCAAACACCACCCGCAACACGGAGCAATCCAGCCAGAGACCAAAACCTGCTACACCTACCTCCTGAATGAGCCCATGCAATGAAAGTCCCGTGAGAGCAGCTCACCTCTCTCAATCCTGATTGGATCTGCCTGTAGCCGAAGCAGTCTGGACCTCTTCTTCTGTGCAGTTGTCCCCGCACTGATTTCTGGGTGCATTTGCAGCAGTGATTGCTGGGTACCTGTCTATCTCTATCCGGACTGCTGATAAAGGCAGTCTGGACTTGTGCTTTTTTTTTTCTGTTTGTGTTTTAGTTTTAAAGATTTTTCTTTTTTTTTTCTAGGTGGGAGGGCTGCAGTCTGGCAGTCCGATACCATGCACCGCCCCTGATGTTGGGGCATGGTAAAGCAGGGTTAGGGATTGTTATGGGGAGTCAGGGGTTCCCCACAGGTGGGGTGGAGTCACATCAATCAGAGGATCATAGGAAGTTACTAAACTAATGGGTCCTTACAAGCTGGTCAAGGCAACCTAGCCAAGTTCAACCCTTATTTCCATGTGAAGCACCTGTTACACTTGTCCAAGAGGGACATGGGTGGAATGCCTGGTGTGAATTTATGGCTACCCATTCAGTTATTTGAACTGTGTTTGAAGATGGCCAGTGAGGTGTTCTGTTTGACATGAAGTGGAGTTTGTTCCAAAGGAAAGATATATTCTTGGATAAAAATCTCTCCTTCAAGCAGGTTCTACTAATGTCATATACCAGTTTATGGTATTTAGAGTGAGCACCATGTGCACCATTTGACTTGTACATTGGGATGATAGGAGGTAGTTTGGTGACTGTTAAGACTAGGTAGGGTTTGAGGGAGCATTCTAGGTCTGTGGGTGTTTTGTGGATATGTGAGAAACTGTGTGCCTCGTTGGCTACACAGAAGTTAGAGGGCTTAAGCAAGGCATTGTTTTGGGATTCCTTGCACATGTAGGCCATGTTTTAATTCTTTACCAGATGTGAGCTTTGAGGGGAAGGCTAAGGACAAGTTATTCAGCTTCTTGGACTACCAGAGTTGCATGTTGGCCAGTTTGCTTGGGTCATTTTGGGGGAGGGTTTATAAGTTGGTGTACTGTTTTACCATTGTGGTGCCTTTTGGCACATTTTGGAGGAATGGCCTTTGAGCAGATGGTTAATGTTATTCATGGGGATTTGCATTTGCTTACAAATGTGACGGGAAGTGCTATGGTCGGGGCATAATATGGGGGGTTGGTTTGTGGCTTGTTGGGTAGGGCATTGCTAGATTGGTTACATTTGTGTTGCAGCTGCCTCTAAGAAGGAATTTGATAGGAAAAATGTAATTATTTCTTGGGACTAGGAGCAAGGTAAGGCAGTTCAGTTGGGTAAGCAGATTTTAGCAGAGATTAATATAGTTACATAGGTGACAAGGCTATGTAAACTTACTAAATCCTGGTCAGGGGTTCATTGATTTGCAGGGCTGCAGTAGGTAGGGCTGGGAGTAGGGTATTGCTAGAGTGGTTACATTTGGGTTGCAGGACTTTGGGGCACCTGTTATAAGGAAGGCATATGGTGGAGCATTGCCATAGTGGTTAAACGTGTTGTGCAGTTGCTTGTGGAAAGGAGTTTGGAAACTATATGGTTACTTCTCTGGCTTGGGAATAAGGTATGGCATTTCAGTTGGTCAAGGAGGGGTTAGCTGTAAATAGTATAGTTACACAGGTGACAAGGGTAGGTGAACTTAATCCTGGTTGGTGGTTCATTGGTTTGAAGGGTTGGGGTAGGTTTGATAGTGTGAAGATTGACAGACATTGGCTATTGACAAGATAGTTTGTGTGGTAAGGGTTGGCTATGATAATGGA
Organism: Protopterus annectens; assembly: GCF_019279795.1. Lineage (NCBI taxonomy): Eukaryota > Metazoa > Chordata > Ceratodontiformes > Protopteridae > Protopterus > Protopterus annectens. Next base: position 615,726,152 of record NC_056734.1, on the reverse strand, counting down.
GGTTGACTTGGCTATAGTTCATGTGGCATTTTTCTTTTCTGGATATATTGAAGTTATTCAGAGGGTGGTTTGTTGGTCAGCAAGTGCTATGATGTTATTAAACATTTTTATTGTTTATATTGGGTAGTTTGTGTGATGGCAAGATTGCTATTATATTGATTTAGAAAGGAAATTTAATTCTGGCCATTATTATGTACATTAGGCAATAAAACATGATGGTGTGCAATCATTCTTGCATGGTGTGGTTTTAGTGTTGGGTGGTACATTTGGCAGATAATGACCTGGGAATCATTGTGAAGCTACTATTGGCAGTTAGGTTAATGACAATGTAGCTAATATACAGAGGTTATGCTAGGTGGTGAAGTTATGGTGTGTTACTTTAGAACTGGAGAGGGATTGGTGGTTTACTTTCAGCCATTTATGCAATTGGCTACTTTGGCTATTTACGTGATAGGGCTTTGTGAGATGATGAAATGGATCCATTTTGGTTAGAGAGGATGGAGTACACTGAATGATGTTTGGCTTAATGCCTTTTAATTGGCAGTTAGGTTGTTGGAAGTTAGATAGGAGCGAGGGGGAGCAACCTGGTCAGGCTGGTGGGTGGAGAAGAGGGACAGGCTTGCCCTCTTCTGTTCTCCCTCTGGTGTTGGATGTTCATTTGAAAGAGTTGGGAAAGGAAAGTGAGCAGTTGGAGGCTGCTTGATTAGTAAAATAAGTGAGCAGAATTAAGGAAGCTGCTTATTTGGTTGATTTAATTCAATAAGTGGTAAATGAAGTGAATGATGGGATGTTGCTTCATAATTATGATAAGTGAGTGGAGGTAATGACGCTGCTCATTTTGGTTGGAGGTGTAATACAATAAATGGTAAATGAAGTGAGTGGTGGGAAGCTGCTTCATAATTATGATAAGTGAGCAGAGGTAAGGATGCTTCTCAATTTGGTTGGAGGTGTAATACAATAAATGTTAAATGAAGTGAGTGATGGGACACATCTTCATAATTATGATAAGTGAGTGGAGGTAAGGACGCTGCTCATTTTGGTTGGAGATGTAATACAATAAATGGTAAATTAAGTGAGTGATGGGACACAGCTTCATAATTATGATAAGTGAGTGGAGGTAAGGTCGTTGCTCATTTTGGTTGCAGGTGTAATACAATAAATGGTAAATGAAGTGAGTGGTGGGACGCTGCTTCATAATTATGATAAGTGAGCGGAGGTAAGGACGCTGCTCATTTTGGTTGGAGGTGTAATACAATAAATGGTAAATGAAGTGAGTGGTGGGACACAGCTTCATAATTATGATAAGTGAGCGGAGGTAAGGACGCTGCTCATTTTGGTTGGAGGTGTAATACAATAAATCGTAAATGAAGTGAGTGGTGGGACACAGCTTCATAATTATTATAAGTGAGTGGAGGTAAGGATGCTGCTCATTTTGGTTGGAGGTCTAATACAATAAATGGTAAATGAAGTGAGTGGTGGGAAGCTGTTTCATAATTATGATAAGTGAGCGGAGGTAAGGACGCTGCTCATTTTGGTTGGAGGCGTAATACAATAAATGGTAAATGAAGTGAGTGGTGGGACACAGCTTCATAATTATTATAAGTGAGTGGAGGTAAGGATGCTGCTCATTTTGGTTGGAGGTCTAATACAATAAATGGTAAATGAAGTGAGTGGTGGGAAGCTGCTTCATAAGTAAAGTACGCAAGTGGAGGTATGGCTGCTGCTTACTGGGTCAGGATGAGTGAGGCCACGCTGTCCTGGTTAACATTACGTGGATGCTTATGCTGTGATTAATATCAACTATACTATGTTTCAGTTGTAATTAATAAATATTAGTTAACAAAGTTATGTTTATAGAAGCTTAATAAAGGTCATCAAACATCATTTGGTGTGATATGTTTATTGAAGGAGACCAGGACAAATTAGGCTTTAGGCAATGATAAACATACAGCAGGAAACATACTTTAGAAATGCAGTCGCATGCATTGTGGTTTCAATACTACATTAGAAATATACTAATTCTGAAAATAAGACATGGTTGATAACAAATCTTTGTATCCTGCATTTGACACGGAAATACATAGTAGTCTATGTATTAACTGAGATTGTGAGTTATTATACATTCCTTCCATTATAAATATAATATAATAGGGAGATGTTAAAAGTCCACAAAAATTTGGGAATGGGGGCATCTGTAGGAACAAAATAAGACACAGAAGGCATTGATAAGCAACACACACAGCAGGGTCAAATAGCACAATAATCAAACAAATAAGTAAAAAACAAAAACCTGCTTTTTGTTTTAGAATCTGTGAAATTCAATACTTTCTCTTTTATTCTGGGTACTCCTCACTGCATGCAGATCTTACTTATCTTTTTTTTAAATGAGAAACATCTTTATTAAATTATCACTTATGACATAATCATACATTTATATAAATGAAAACAAACCATATTGACGTAATCTTAGTTGCAAGCGTTATACATCACAAACCATATTGGCATAATTTTAGTTGGAAACATTATATATCACTTATAACCTACCTAATTAGTACCAATCAAACATTACATAGCCCGTTTAAATTCTGCCTTCTTCTAAACCTCATTCTTCCCCTGTATGTATTGTTCTCACAATTCCCTTCTTTTTCTATGTAATTTGCACCCAACATTTTCTAAAGATCCCATTTTCAGTTGTTTTATCTCTGTTACTGTATTCACTGCTTCTAATACAGTTGGTTTAGAGTTTGATTTCCATTTTCTAGTAACTGCTTTTTAGGTAACCACCATAACTAGACTCAGCAAGACCTTAATATGTCTGGGCAATTCTGATTCTGTATCATTGCTAAGAAAAATAATTTCTCCAGATACACCAATTTGCTCACCTACTATCTCTAATAGAGTAGTTTCTAACATTTGTTGTCTACCTGAGGAAAAAATCTTTGGAGTCTACTTGGGGTATAAAAATACCTGTGCAAAAATTTCCAAGCAAAAATCCTAAATCTTCTAGATTTTGTCGCATGTTTGGGAAACATACATATATTATCCCATTGTCTCTGTGAATTACTAATCCAATCCATCTTCAAAATCCTTTCTAACCTCTTCTGATTGTTATAGTTGTTGTGCAATATTTTATATACTCTACTAATTATTCCTTTTTCTTACTTATCTGAGACAAATCATGACAGCAGAAATGTACATTTCTTGAGATTAATAGCAATATCACAGAAATGAAACAGGGATAGGAACAGTCAGACAGAAGAGGTAAACTTAGTTACTAAAATGAGTGAGACTTTGTCTCTTCCTCACTGTCTGTCTGTCTGTCTCTCTCTCCTTAAGCCCCTCACTCTTCTTTGTGTTTACTCTCTCTCTCTCTCTCTCTCTCTCTCTCTCTCTCTCTCAGCATTTCTTTATTTACACCTCTGGAAAGGCAAAAGTGAAATTTTGTAATGGAGGTCATTGACTGAGCCTGGGAAATTGCACTTCTTGCCAAGCCAAGGTGTTGCTTTTGTAGGTATGTAAGTCAACACATAATTAATGGTTTAATTTGCTATTTTATGTTTATTTTATAAACAACCTTAGAATAGTTTTCAACATTCAGTCTCTTAAATCTGAAAAAATAATAATGAAAATGTGGGGGGAAACCAAGAAATTCATGGAAATATTGCCTACAGATTTAGCTATCAGGCATTGTTAAAATGTTTTATTACACACACACTATAATGCAGTATTATCTATCATGCAGTTCTTCTTAAAATATTGACACAATGAATGTGTGATAAACTCTTTCTATGGGTGGCAGAGAATTTTAGTTAGCAAAGAGAGGAACTATTATGCATAATAAAGTACATTTGGGAGCTATGTCTGCAATTTTAGCTTTAGATATGCATATCTCAGGAAAGTTAAATATGTCCATGTTTTAAATAGTTGTTACTGGTAAGGTGTTATTGCTGCAGTTTTTAATACACCACCAAATATTTGCATGTGTGATAACAGTATGTTGAAATTAGAGCACAGAAGTCCCATACTGAAGACTGACCTGACTGTAACATTCTCTTCATTGTATCCTCAGCACTGTGAGCCCTTTAGAAAGGTATACTGTGATTAATTTCACTGCTACAATGAAACTGCTCTTGAGCGGATGAATGACATGGTTAGGGAAGTCATAGCTCGGCAGTGAATGACATGGTTAGGGAAGTCACAGGTCTGCAGCAAATGACATGGTTAGGGAAGTTATAGCTCTGCAGTGAATGACACGGTTAGGGAAGTCACACTTCTGCAGTGAATGACACAGTTAGGGAAGTCACAGCTCTGCAGTGAATGACACAGTTAGGGAAGTCACAGCTCTGCAGTGAATGACACAGTTAGGGAAGTCACAGCTCTGCAGTGAATGATATGGTTAGGGAAGTCACAGCTCTGCAGTGAATGACATGGTTAGGGAAGTCACAGCTCTGCAGTGAATGACATGGTTAGGGAAGTCACAGGTCTGCAGAGATAGGGATATTACAGTTCTGCTGTTTTCTGCACAATACAAAACTATGCATGTTGGTTACCCTTTAAATGGCTACACATTGCACATATTCACAGCATGAAAACAATAATCTGATCAACCATGAGAGGGGTCTTAGATTCAGCCTAATAGCTGAAGGAAACAGGTATTCATTTTAATCAGCATTCTCTCATCTACATAATAAGACTACAGATAAAATAATTTTTGTGATGTCCCTGATAGATAATACACTGACCGTACTATATCACTGAGATTGAATTAACAGAACATCAAAATACAACTACAGCCAAAATGGTAAGATTAGAAAAAGTCACATAGAAATGTAGCATTCTAAGAACAGAGAGTACTTGTCTTGATCGTAGCCAAAAGGCTAAGAAAATAGGAATTTATTTTTATTCAACTTTTCAAAGCATGTTTTTTCCCCATGAGGCTAGAAAATATATAGCATATTATATGCTGATGTGAGGCTGTATTAACAATGACCTGACTCGGAATATGCAATTAATTTTCAAGTCTATGGGGAGCCATGCCATAAGGCATAAACAATGGTGTTACAAGTAAATTAGGAAATTCCATCACCTAAAACACATGACAGCAAACTGTACTTACTGAGTTACTTAATCACCTTGCAGGGCATTGTTTTTACTCTACTATTTATCTAAAGCTGCATTATTTGTTTAATACTTCTAACTTCAAGGCACTAGAGTTAGATTTGACAATATCGAGGAAATCAACTTTGTAAAGCTACTGATTTAAAATTTAATAATGGCTTAACATATAATTAATGAAACAGAAATAACATGCTTAGGAATCCTGATATTGCTCATTCATGGTTTAGGTAATTTAGGGTTCAGAATACATGCATGATCTTCAGCTTTCCTTTATGACCCTATCCAAAAAGTAACAGCAAATAGGGTTATGCAGTAGTATCAGATAGATAGTTCTAAATATACAAATAAAAATGGTCAATCCACTTCCAATTAAATGAGCATATTCATATAATAAATACAACTGGAGTAAACAAAGCTATTACAAAAATAAAAATGTCATCTCATAACAAAGTACTAGGCTAACTGCCTTTTCAGACCATTTTAAGACTAGTAAATTTTGCTTTCAAAGGTAAGAATTAAACCCTGTACTTTGTGTCTGTGAGGTAAACACCTTAAATATCATGCCAACCACAAGCCTTAAATGGAGCTTGAACCCACAGCTTCCTACTATGCTGGCGATTTACCTGTTGAGCTACTCTGCATAACAACCCCATATCCCCTCTGTAACCTCTATCTCTTTCTTCACAACAAAACTTTCTACCACATCCCCTCTTTGTCCTCAATTACTTTCCTATCTTAATCCCCACTTTACATTTCAGTTACTTTCTGACCTTTATCCATCTCCTATAAGTACTCTCCACCACTCTTATATAGCCGGGTTCTGTGTCATTATAAACCCTTGTATTCTTAACTCCACTATTCTGGACTCATCAACTATACAATGCTCACTCCCTCTTCTAACTTAACTATTATCTACATACTGACTAAAGTGTCACACTCTTCACCTCATTCTTTTTATTCCTGACATCTATACTGTAACCATTGTGCCACGGTAGTGCAGCGGTTAGCATTGTTGCCTTACAGCAAGAGGTTCTCCCATTCGAATTTTGGCTGGGAAGCCTTCAATATGGAGTCTGCATGTCCTCCCTGTGGTCGAATGACGTTAAAGATATGCAGGTAGGTGTGAGCATGAATGGGTGTGCCTTCCTTGAAGGTTGGATGTCAGGCTGGCAACTCGACACTGTAAAAATCCACTGCCAATCATTAGCAGACCAGAGTTCCGCTGTGGCGACCCCTAACCGGGAAAAGCCAAAAGACATCACTTTACATCTATACTGTAACCCTCCCATTTTGAATTATTCTGTAGCTGGTCATTATCAGTGACTTAAACTGATTGGCTGCCTCTGATTTTGATAGACTACTGCAAGCACATTTAAGGACAACAGGTGTGCAGCTCAATAGCCTATACTGTTGGAATGTATTTCCCGGTGCCCTATAGCACTGCACAAACTGAGAGAAGAAGTTAAGCCCTTGCATCCTTAGGTCTTACTAGTTACATTCTACACAGCAGTGTGGTGTACAAACCAAGCCCAATCCATATAACAACTCCTGAGTACTGAATCCCAGTATGTTTCCAAATAAAGGTATGCCCTCCACTTACTTAATGAGGCCCAGTTAACTGAATATACATAGAAATAAGGAATGTTTCCTTCTTCCATAATTATAGTCTGAATTTGTTGCTGCCCTATGCTGTTCTGTTGCTGTTGAAACTGGATTGATTTTGTTGTGCTTCTATTAGTTCTATTAGTGCTGAAATCAGTACAGATTATATCTTGTTTGACAAACTGTATTTCTTGTTATTACTGAACTTTACTATATTTTACACTACATTTTGTACTGCTAATTACTTTAGGTGTATTCAACTTATATTGTCGCTTCATTCTATTCTGTTAAAGTTGAAAGTAGTTTAATTTTGTTGTGTTCTTTCCAACATTCTATGATGTTGAAACCAGTATAATCCATATTTCATCAGGGAAACTGTATCCCTTACTGTTACTGTTCTTTCTTGTATTATTTTGCACTATATTTTGTATTGATACTGGCAATACACATGCTCAGCATTACAGCTTTGTGCCACCATTTGTATTTCTTCTATACTGCTTCTATCTTGTCAGATTCCACTTACTGCAGCTTCAGCCATCCTGCACTGCTGTTCACTTTTCTGGAATGCATTCTTTGCTATTACACTAAATAAACTGCTCTAACTGAACTGCTCTAGCTTCCTTTAACCATGTGTCTCAGTACTATACATTATCAGCTATTGATAAACATCCATGATGATTGGTATTTGAGTTATTCCTTAGATCACATTTGTTTTATACATAACATGTTCCATTGTTCATTTGCTATATACATCTCCTTCAGTCTCAATAAATAAATTGCATTATTGACAACAATACCAAACGTCACACTTAAATTTTGCTATTGTACTTACCATTTATATATACTTTCTTGGAGTACTGTTGTTCTGTTGCATACATACATACGGTCATTACCTGCAGTGAAGCTGTACAATGCCATTATCTGTAGTGCTACTGTGGTGCTCTGATGACTGTTGTACCATTCATTTTATTCTCATACTACTGTGTTGTGTTTATGTTCAACTTGCTAATACCAGTGGTTAGCTTTTAATTCTGTAACACTTTTCTGAGGTTTTCATTAACTTCTTAAAATAGAAAGTTGAGGCAATCATGTGGTTGCTAACCCAATGACCAATTTTCTGAGGACTCTGCATGGCAGCTCATCCCATGTTTGTGTTTTTCACCCCTAAGAGGGGCGAGTTCCATCTGTATCTCCTCTCCCTATTCCGACATTAATCCTCTGCTCACATTGCTCTGCAAGTCTTCTTCCAAAAATGGTAATTCTGCTTTCCTTTGTTAAAAAAAAATAAATACAAATAAAACTCAAGGTGCTCATTCTGTATCTCAACTTTTTGCAAGTGCCCCTGATAGCCACCACAGATTTGATCATTTAGCCAAATATGCACCTCTGTTTTTTTCTTTCTGCTATATACAAAAAAAATGTTAATTTCCTGATCTTTTCAACATCCTTATTTTCAGTTTCTGTTTTTGCTATCCTTATACTGTTCTTTCTTTTTGCCATAATCCTTGTACTATGTCTCAGCAACCTACCAAACTCCTCCTTTCTACCTCTGGGAAGCCTTACCTTTCTGCTGTAATTACGGGCCTTTCATTCACATGCAGCCCATGGAATTCTCTTTCTCTTAGCAATACAACAACAGGACCGAGATGAGTATTTACCTATTTATTGTATTTACTTATGTATCCTTTGTTCATTGGGTTAGTCCCAGTAGGCAAGTGACCTCTTTTTAGGGGAGGCCTGAGGTGGTATTAATACTGCTATGGGGAATTTGGTCAGGGCATTTGGGGACTTCCCCTTCATGTCATTGTAGTGAGTGAGACCCATTTTGGAGGAGCACTTCCTGTTTCCATTCCAGGTGCAAAGACAGTCTGGAGAAGCAGGGAGACAGATGGAGAGAGAAGGAGATGATGGACTGGTGAAAGAAATGAAGAGGAAAGCAAATATAGAGACCAGAAAATGTGTGCAGGATTTTGGGGAAATGTTTTAAGAAACCTATTTGAAGGAGATGAGTCAGCAAATGATGGATATATAATTACAGCCCTCCAGTTAGGAGGTCTGTGTGTGATTTGCTTAAAGAAAAAGTTTTTGCAGTATGAGCCAGAAAATGAAGGAGATGTTTCCTGGGGGGGGGGGTTATGGAGTAAATACAAAAGGAGGATGCAAAGACAATCATGAAGAATAGCGAGGTAGAAAAGAAAACAAATGCAGAAAGTAATAGAGGGCAAAAGTAGAGTAGTACAAAAGAAGGCAGAATAAAAGAAAAACAGAAGTACATGGTAAGGATTCAAAGAAAAGAAGACAAAGAAATGGTCAGGTTTGAAGTGTGGGGCTATTTACTAGCTCCTTTGAGAGACAAAAGACATGAAGTAAGAGCATTTATTCTTATTAACAGATACATTTTGTGACATTATATTCGAGACTGTTTTCTCAATGGAAAATTTCTTGGAAAATGTGAAAGAATAGAAAGACTTGGAATCTTTATGTGATAAAACCATTTAACAAGGGAAAAAATAATATTCATATAGAATTCCAAACAAAGGTAGAAAAAGAGACTTTGAAAGGACATTTGAAAGCTTTATGTAAAAAAGTACTGGGCATTACAAAACGTTATGACAAAACAGGTTTATGGACTGGTGACTGTGGTTGTAATATTGTGTTAAAAACAAAAAGAGAAAAAACATTATACATATATCAAGCATGATAAATGTGGAAGGGAATACAAACAGGAGACTTTAATTGTGGTTTAAGAGGTAAGTGTAAAAATAAAGGAAATTATATAGGAAGAAAAATGTTAGAAGTTATAAGATGTGGTTAGTTAAAACTTTGGGACAAGAATTCATGGACTTACAAAAGGGGTATGTATAGACCTGAAATAAATTATTTTATAGTATGAGAATGTTTAGTTAAAGGAGAAGGTGAAGTAGTTGAAGCAGGATTTTCTTTTTTTTTTCAAAATGTTTATATTCATTTTATAACACAATAATGTAACAGGATACTAACAAGAAAAATACAAATAAACTACATACAATGACCATAGCAACTAAAAAAAGCAATATACATAGGAGAACACTTTATATTTCTCTAACAGATTAGACAATTTTGTCCAAGCAATTACACGATGAGTTGTGTTTTGTCCCAGTCCCCTTCAATAAAACACATCACAATGAAAGACATTTGACGACCTTTATTAAACTTCCATAACATGGCTTTGATAAATATTATTAATTACAACTGAACATACTACAGCTAATTTTAATCATACCATAAACATCCCTGTAATGTTAATCAGAACAGTGTGACTTTACTCATCCTGACCCAGTAAGCAGCGTCCATACCTCTACTCACTTACTTTACTTATGTAGCAGCATCCAACAACTCACTTCGTATACCATTTACTGAACTACCCCTCCAACCAAATAAGCAGTGTCCTTACCTCCGCTCACTTATATTTACCACTTATTGCCTCCAACTGCTCACTTTCCTTTCCCAACTTATTGAAATGAACATCCCAACACCAGAGGGAGAACAGAAGAGGACACGTCTGTCCATCTTCTCTGCCCACCAGCCTGACCAGACTGTTCCCCTCTCTCTTACCAAACTTCCAACCTAACCACCCCTCAAAAGGCATAAAGCCAGCCATCATTTGGTGTGTGGCATCCTATCTATCCAAACTGGATTCATGTCATCTCCTCCCACAGCCCTATCCCATAATCAGCCAAGATAGCAAATTGCCTAAACAGCTAAAAATAAACCCCCGATCCCTCTACAATGCTAAAGTGACAACCATAACCTCATAACCTAACATAATCTCTGTATAATGGGTAAACTCTTGCTTAGCTAACTACCAATAGTAGCCTATACATGATTCTCTGATCAGTACCTATCAAATGCACCACCCAAACTAAACCAAAGCCAGGAGAAACCCCCAAGGACAACGTACCACCAAAAATCTAAGAAGCCCAATGTCAACCGAAACAAAACAAGGTCAATGACTTGCCATCAAGCCTAACTGCAGCCCCTTTCCCTGCCCAATGGATATACTTTGTAATAGCTCTCAGGTCATTACCAACCAACTAGACAACCACACACTGAGCCCACTGCCATTTGAAACCAAGCTGAGGCAACTGAATACCCTCTCATCAGATTGCAACCCCATTTTACTGTCCAATGAATGTAAAGACCACATGAAATCTCTTTTAAAATTCCATTTAATGGACACCAAGACCACCATCATGACCTTTATTAGTATGACCCCAAATGTACCACCAACAGTAAGCCAAGCCAGGCAAAACTAAACAAACACCACCAAAAAACTTGAAAATGCACAAAGCCACCATGTCAAACGAGGTTAGTGACATACCATCACCATCTAAAATGTAGTAAATTAACCCACCCAGTCTCCCCTGAAACTGCAGTAAACTTGAAGCTACGTTCCCTTAAACTAAACACCCCATCTAGCTCACAATTCTGAACCGACTTATGCAATGCAACCCGCTAATCCCCTACCGTTGATGGCTGCAACAATACCTGACCAATTCCAAAGAAAACCCCGACTACCAATAATGCAGTGTGAAATTCAACCCTGATGCTCCCCACACAAAATCAAACAATGACAACACATTACCTTGCAGCTGCAGGGAAGGGAAACACAACAAACAAACAACTCCATATTCAACTTTACTGATGAAAAACTGTGACCTCCTTTCATACCTCTCCATCAGCCGACACATTCCTCGACCTCCTCTCACGTGTCGAGTCCACATTCCTTCAACCCACCACGTGATGCCCACTCTGCATGTCCCCATTTGTGACCTCAGTGTGCTCTGTAAAAGAAAAGACTGTAAATACTTCACATGCATAACCGGCTTCTTAATAACATTATACACCACCTAGGGCATCTCTCACATCAACTGCATACAATGCACTCACTACGGAATGAGAAATACTGATTAAAATCAAGATGTCTTAACAAAGTTCCCCATAATGTTCCTCCCCACTGCACACATTAATGATACAATTGATACTCATGCAAAATAATAAAGGATTGCATTAAAAGGCCTAATTTAAAATAAAGTTATCAGTCTTTAACCAACCTATGAACTTCCTTAACAAAATTGTTAATAAGTAGGGGAAAACAATTATGAAAACCATCAAAAACGCTCATACAGCTGATACAAAACCCGAAGTGCAACTTCCCCCCATGGATCCACATATGTCCCTTTTGGACAATTGCAACATCCACCATGTCTCTAACTGACTTTAAAGAAACCTAGAAACACTAGCCTAGTAATTTCCTATGCCTATGATTGCTGCACGTCCACCCCACCTGAGGGAACCCCAGACCTCCATAAAATTCTCCAACACTACTTTACCCAGCCCCAGCATACTCTTTCACTTGCTGACCCACTACCCAGACCAACAAATCCAATATAACTTAACAAGCAACGAATAAACTAAACTTACCTGTGACCTCATAGTGTACAACCCTAGCAACCGGAACATTCAGCCCATCATATTCAATTACCTTTAACAACGTCCTGCAGCCATCAACTGTAGCTTACTTTGCATTCCCCCACTTGGGCTCCTTTGTGCACCATTCTATCAATGTAGACAACCATTGGAACCTGCACCTTCACCTTCACACCCACTTCCTTCCGATCACCAACTGATGTCCACAGCTCTTACCCACCTGCAAATGAAAAGAAAATTGTAAATTCTCAGCACACACACATCCACAAGGTTCCTGAAGCCAGCCTTAAGTGCCACTAGGACAACCCTGCTTCTCAACTGTACAACCGCTACAGTGGACCTCCACCCCTTCCCCAAAAGAATGCAATCTTAACAACTTCACCCAATGCTGCTCATGCTGCAATCTAGTCCTACCAAAATCTTATAGACATTCCTCATCCTAGTCTGGAATAATCAACAAACCCTCAGAAGGCAATGAATTAAAATTAGCCAAGACAGCTACCAGTAAATAAGGAAATTAGCAGTAATAACTTCCTGCAAAGGTAACTAACCCACACCATTGCTCCGTACTTGCAATGCATTTGTAGATAGAAATTAATCACTGTATTTTAATTGTCTGTACCTTATTTCTTAATAAATTCAAGATTTTCCCTAATGACATTCTGCCTCGAAAAGGCACATATATGACCACTATTTTCCTGAAGGGTGTGAAGTCTGAACTCGAATGAGTATTATTCCCTGAATTGACTGGTAAATATCCTGACTCTGACCCCTAATGATTTCCCAGAAGACCATATTGTCATGAAAACCCACCCCTCATCCCTCAAACAACTGACATAACTGTCCAAATACGTACATCCTAAAATGACCTGAAACCCTGTATAAACTAATGTGGTGACAACTCCTACAAGCCATCATTATTGCATGATCATTTCAAACTCATGAGGCATTCCAACAAACAAAACCATGATGACATCAAACAGACATGACCCCTAAGCAGGTTAACCCTAACATGCCACCAGACTGCCTGAAAAATGCAACCCTCCACCTGGAACTGCCCCAGTTACCCCTGGCCTCAGCAACAGCACCAAACAAGCAGATAGTAAGTCTGACTGAAATGTGAACAATTCCTTTTGCATTTTTTTATATAGCTCCTTGAGAATCCTATATCCTTACATTAACAAGAAACTGAACTTGCTACGAACACTAAAACAGACCTAGCTCCATTATGCAATGAAAATAGAAACCAAAGTAACCAAGCCATCTCCCCACCATGAACTACAGCAAATATGCATGACTAACGGCAGCACATCTCCCGCCAACCCAGCAACACTAGTGTGCAGGCCACCCCCATACTCAAGCACTTCATCAGAAAACACCCATCATGTTACCAAAGCACAGGATCTGCCAAAGGTCCCGAAATATAAAGATAAACCAATGTAGGGACCATTTATATATAGCTTTCAGACCTTAAATGTCAGAAACATCACAGGTTTGCATTAACATGAACTTTCTGCAGGGTCTGAAATCTAACCTCAGCTCTCTGTCATACCTTAACTTCAGCCTACACTAGTTAGCCAGTAATTTGTCATAAACCACAATTGATCCCTCATTTTCTGAACCCAACACCCCCAATAATCACCACAGGTTCATAAGGACGAATATATCTTCCATGACTCTTTTCTGCAACCTTCTCATCTGTTAATCTTATTAAACCCACTTAAGACCAGTCAAATAGCTGACAACTCCTTCTGTAATTTTCCATTACCTGAGGATATGCACTAAGACCCATTTAGCAGCAAAATATACTAGAAATATAGCAATTAACTTGACCTTTCTGTGCAAACCTTCAGCAAGCGCTATCAACCCTTTTACTAAGTGACAGTGAAATTAAATTACAGGGGCCTGTCACACATGTGCCGTGCATGGTGTTCTGGCACCCTGAAGCCTGCAGAAGGGAAGCTACAATGTCTCTTCACCCTGTCCCATCAGCTTCATCACAGATCTAACAGCAAATGACATCATATTTTCATTTTTCCTTTTATTCTGAGCTGTATTTTATGCTCATATCCCTTCTAGCACATTTTACTTAATGCCAACTGCTACTATCGTTGTGAACATTGTAAATAGTTCCCCTGAATTCTTTAATTATCAATGTGACTAAAATATTCCACCTGATATGTATAACTTCCTGTGCCACTTTGTCAGCAGAAACTCCCTCCCCGGATTTACTAATCTTCTGTGTAAGACTAGATTAGCCTTACACGGAAGCACCACTGTAACAGTATGATGGCAGCGCGCCATGCATATTAATGAGGGCAGGCTGCCTCAACTCTAAAGCTTACATAGAGCGTGGATGAGTGTAGGGGGCGTGTCGGACTGCCGAGCGCCCAAAAATCCACGCCCCTGCAATGAAGAAATGCCGCAACTTCCATTTACATGAGCGAGTCCGCTCACATGTGTACAATGTAACACTACACTCCCCCATATGTTAAACAACTTACAAAATAAAAAATAAAAATATTTTTTTTTCTTCTGATATAGCCGTCTGTAGTTGCACTGGTTTGCCCAGGTTTGCTCATTGCTTAGCTACAGTTAGCAGCTTAGACACCAGAAGAGGATAATAAGAAAAATATATGCAAATTACGCAATATAGTGATAGTGAAGTGGTTAGAGCCTTTGCACAAAGAGGAGGCATTTCCGATTCAAGTCCCACTACTGCATGTTCCATTTTCTGTGGTAAATCTGTATACAAAAATATTTCCTGACATTTTTTATGTATAAGTTTTGTAAAAAGCATTGAAATGTTAAATGTAGTAGTGCTTGAATTATATATATGGAGGTGAAAAGTTTATGCATTCTAAGGCATGAGTACCCTATTTTAAGCAATTTGAAGTACTGCTAAGCAAATTTTACCAGTATTCAACATATTTAAATACAATTGCGCGAAGCTGCACACCATGCTAACCAACGCATTTTGCGCGTAGAATCGCACCAAGCTAACAAGCGCAACATCGAGTAATGACAGGCAACATAGGGCAACGTCAGGCAATGTTGAGCAGCACTGGGCAACATTGGGCAAAGTTGAGCAAAGTCGAGAAAACTAGGGCAAAGTCGAGCAAAGTCAGTTAAACATGCTCATACCTGCTTTGCTGTTCCTTAACCAGTCAGGTCTGCCCAGCAGGAAAATAAAAAGTAATGACAGGGCTCGAACTCAGGATACTGTGCACTATAGTCACAGTACTTAACCACTAACCCATGACAGCATTTCACAAATGTAAACTTTCAACAGAGACATATCTATCAAAGGGATTTTAAACATTGTCAACATCAGCTAAGCAGGCGTGCCCACAGCTGAGCTTTTTCAAAACTGGCCAATCACAAATAAGTGTGGGAAATGAGGCATATTTAATCTCCACAGGCGGGAATATGTGCTATAACTAGTTGTAGCTTCCTTCTGCAGTCAGCATGGCTGGTGTAGGTGAAGGCACTCGATTTAGAGCACAACGCTGGGGCATACAGAAGTCCAAAATTATGGTTTGGCTCCTTGTCCACAAACACGAGGAAAGACTCCTGCAGGGCCAGTACCAGGGTACCCAATATAAAACAGAGGCCTGGAACCATCTTGTCCGTGATCTCACCAGTGCCACTGGTGTTCCTCAGACTGGTGAGCAGGTCAGGCACCATCATTCTGACCTGATGCAGCGTCGGGGTGATGAACTGGACCAGTGGATCCAGGAATCTTGTATGATGCCTAATGCCCCAGTACTAAGTAGCCATTGTATTGAGTAGTTAAGAATTGCCATGCTTGTCTATACTATGGACAGGTATTTCTCAATATCACTGCATTTACTTCACAGCTGCAGGTGACCAGGCTATGAACCTGCAAGCCCATGAAGATAGGCTGCAAAGGCTGCATCATGAGGCAGGTTAGTAAGTATTCTGTATGTACTGTTAAAGGTGTAATACTCCTTTAATAAATGTGTAATTCCTGGAGTGCGTCTGTGTCATTTTCTTTGATATGTTGTTGTACTGTTGCATTCTACATACTGTTGAATTAAGCAGTGTCAACCCACACTTGGGTAGGCCCATATAATGTGGATGAAGGGAGTGCCAGTAGCTTTTATGCATATTTACAGCCCTCAACTGTTGGTTCATGCCCAGCATGTACAGCTTAATCTGGCACATGAGTAGCTTGGTATTGTGTTCCCTAGAAATGTCAGTGTGCTGCCAGAAATGTAGGGAGCTGTAAACATATATCTGATACTTTCACCTGAATATATCTAGATAATTATATGAAAGTAGATCTGTCAGTGTACCATCTTAGCAGTAGTGTGTATGAGCAATTTTCAAAATATGTTGCAGTAAAATCTGCACCTTGGACAGTTTGTATGTAAGATACAGCTCATATATATAATGATCTAGCAAAATCCAATTGCACAATATAAGGACATTGAGTAGTGTAATAATACATGTAAGGGATATATAACTGCAGTTAATAGGAATGTAGTGAAAACTAGAAGGATATATAAGTTGTTAATTGAGCTATCTTTTCCTACCCTACTGTATGTGCATAAAAAATGCAATTCCACACCCCAATCGGTATGTCTAATCTCAAAATATTTGTTGGGACATATGTCCTATTGGTTTATAAATATTTGCATTTATTTCTATCCATGTGCCCTGTTAAAATACCACAATATTGGTGGCCTGTTGCCATCAATTAAACCTGCATGCTGTTGTAATGTCCACTATTGTTCTATATATGCAAGTGTTATGCTTGCTTTTCAACTGTTGAAAATCTTGTGTGTTGGTTTAATGGGAATACTTCTGCATGCTGTTATAACTAATTGGGAATACTGTTGACAGTTACTAACCCATATATGTATTAAACTCTCCAAAACATAGTTCGTATGGGAAGGCCGGTCCCAGAGGACCCACCAGTCCCACCTCAGCTGGCCATGGCACCTGGCACCAGCAGATCTGGTGCCCAGCCTGGGACTTCCTCCTCCACTGGCCCGGTGCCACCTTTGGGTGGAAGTGCTGCAAGGATGGGGCTTGGCCCCCCCCTGTGCAAGCATGGGTGGAGGGGCACCTATCACCCTTCGAATGGTCTGGGCTGTGGTGCGTAGAGAGATTGAATGTTCTGTTGAAGAACCTCTATGCCAGCTTGAAGCCTGAGTGGTGCAACTCCCAGGTCAGCCTGCCCCTCCTACACAGCCCCCAGCACAGCCACCCTCTGGGCCGTGAAGGTGCAGTGGTGACTACCCCTGGTTGGGGACCTCAGTCCCACTGTTTCCATCTGGGGGCTCATGGGCTTGCGATTTCCAAACATCCCTCCCTGTCAAAGGTGTTCACCCACCACATGCGTCATATACCGCTCCTGTATGCATCTTGTTTGTCTTGTCTGTTTACCTCCCCAACCTACCTTCCCAAATATACCTACTTCCCCTACCCTACATTCCACTCTCACATTGGGAGGGTGGCCTAATGGTTAAGGTGTTTGCCTTATAAACACAAGGTGCAGGGTTTGAGTCTCAAGAGATAATTGGCTAGGTTTAAAATGGCTCACAAGGGCAGTCAACCTAGTACTAATCTATGAACCTATGAACCTGAAAAAAAGGTCAATCTGCTCCCAAAAAAAAAAAAATTACGCTCCATACATAGCTGCCCATTTTGCGCACATGTCCACTGGACACATGAAATGTTATTTAATTGGCATTACAACATACTTTGTTGTCCTCACCCCT
Source organism: Protopterus annectens (assembly GCF_019279795.1). Taxonomy (NCBI): domain Eukaryota; kingdom Metazoa; phylum Chordata; order Ceratodontiformes; family Protopteridae; genus Protopterus; species Protopterus annectens. Next base: position 615,708,213 of record NC_056734.1, on the reverse strand, counting down.
CTCTCAGGAGTTGAAGGGTTCATATCTACCTCCAAATTTATTGCATATGCACAGCTGTTGCTTTTGAAGAAATGAGCTGCTATGGACCTTCCCTACACCCGTCCTGCACATCCCAAGCTATTTTCCATACTGTCTTTCCCTCTTTGTGCCCCTTTTTCACCACTTTCCTATCTCCCCATTTTTCTTTTCTTTCAAAGGAATTAGCGCAGGGGTGAGTGGGAGTAAGCACTATTAATCAGTAGTGAGCGGGTTTGCGTGGGTTTGAGATTGGCAAAGCAATGCTAAGCATTACGCAAATCCCTGTAAACCCGCTTACAGCTGCTTAAAAGTACCTTAGTCACTCTGTATGTGAGGGCCCTTGTTCTGCTCAGGAGCAAAATAAAACACCACTGTAAGTCTCAAACCCTGGACCTTGATCACAATACACAACATGAAGTACCACTAAGCCACAGTAGATATACCTCAAGTGGGTGCTTAAATAATTATATCATGCATCAGAATGAGTGAATGTAAAGGAAAATTAGGAATACCATACCACACAACTTGTTTTGTGGATGTTGACCAACAGTTGTTGTGGGATTATATTACATGACTGTGATAAGAGAAGATGCCATTCTAGCAGGAAATAATGTTACACCATCACTTTACAACCCCACATAGTATTACAGCAGGACAAACACTGGCATATCTGTTTAGGGCAGAGGCCATACCTCTAAACTATCCCTAATTTTCAGGGATGTCCCTGATTTTGACACAAATTTTAGCTCTGTCCCTCTGAATCTCTCCTAAAACTACTGACTTTGCGCAGAAAGGTGGTGAATTACACTTAATGAATAATGACAATAATTAAGAGTTAGACACTTCTTTTACTTCAGAAAAGGTGTATTAATTCATATGCTCCGATTCTCTCAATGTTTCAACTTAATGGCACTAATATTTTAAAGGTGTCCCTAATTGTCCCTGACTTTTTCTTGACTTTTCCCTGATTCTGTTCAAATATGTACCTGATTGGTTGGGAGGTCTGGCAGAGGCAGAAACACAGAGGCATATTAGCCTTTCTGCTGTTACACACTGTGCAAATAGCTTTGGAAGGAGTTTCGGAAGCATACCCTTATGTAGGAATACAACACTGAAATACAAATGGATGTAGCCATGTACTGGTAGCAACCAACTGTAAGAATGCCATTGCTCTATTGCTGAAAAGACCTGTGAGGTGCACATACAAAAAATAACAGGCTATTCTCTGGCTATCATGTGGATAGGTCCACAGTTGGGAGTTACGCAGACAGACTACTTGCCTTGATAAACTAAAGTGTACACAGCAACCCTGTAATTCCAGCAAGATAAAATCCACACAATACTACTTACGCCTTCTGTACTTCTGCAACTCTACCCAAATGTAGAATGTACCTGTGTGTGCATGTAGATAAGCATACTCACTGTACTGAAATGTGTCCAGTTTTTCTGAGCAGCTCGTGCTAATGTCAACACTAAAAAAGCACAAACTGTTTAGAACTGAGTAAATGAATATTCACAGCATAGCAGTTCACAAACAATACTTGTGCCAAAGGAATACATCTCTATAACTAGCTTTGTATGGCAGTTAATTGTAACAGTTGAAAAGAAAGTACATCTTTCCATGTATCTTGGGGTAGCATTTTGAGGGGTGAGTACATTTCTACACTGACAAATGGGTACTGGAAGCAGCAACATTAGGTCTGAGTACAAAATGTAAATCTCTGGCTACACCCCTGGCTTCTGATATAAGAACTATACCAACCTTCTATCTTAAACAGTGATGTCCACACCAAACAAGGATGATCTCCATCTTGGAAAGCTGAAAGGGCCACTCCTACATGAGTCAGCAATTTATAGTACTGGGTTGCTATGGCAGTGATTACTGAAATTACTACACAGCAGGCTGCATGCAGTTAGCAAATGGTGGCCACTAATTGGTGCAGAGGCCATTACATGCTCATGTGCAAATTCCTGCAAAAGCAGGCTGCAATCTCTGCCAACAAATTCACTCACTCTATTGCAGAGACTGACAGAGAGAGAGAGAGAGAGAGAGAGAGAGAGAGAGAGAGAGAGAGAGAGAGAAGGAAAAATAAATATTACCAAATTATATAAAGGAAAGGTATGTGACACATATGTATTTACTGGCATGTAGTAGATGTTATTGAAGAATAGTTTACATAATGTGAAACATTCATATGTGGCAGCAGTACTTCTTTATGCACAGATGTTATGCTTAACTACTGCTATGGACAATACTGTGTGTGCTTGTGGGCAGTGGGACATACCTGTGAAATGTGTAGCTCAGCATTAAATGTCAACGATCTGATCCATGTTATCTGTGTTCTGTACAGTAGTGTGGCCAATGGCTGTTGGGGGGATTAGCGCTGACATTATATAAACATGGGTGTGACAGAACAACACATGCATGATAGTCATATTAAAGTGTAGCTTAGCATTGGCAACTGCTGTAGCAGTCTAGTATGCTTATCTAGCATCTGTTGCCATATATACCCCCCCCTAATGTTAGTGTGTGCTCATATGAGACACCTGTTTGTGTTGCAGCAAGGCCCAACAGTTCAGCTGTGAGGTCCAGGGACTTACAACAGTGTGGACCATGTGTGTGTATGCCACACATATACGGAGAAATATATATGTGTCATATATATTCACATCTGTATATGTGCATAGAAATTGCAACTGTTTGCGAAGGTGGGAGCTATATATGTTGGTGAAGGTTAGTATGCGCATATTTGTATGTAGGTTTTAGTGTGTGACAAACAAGACAGCATACAGTGCTGGTATATGACAAGTGGTGGTCAAACACTGTGGGTGGTTTGTTCAGTTTGCAATGTTGAAGCCAGTAAGGCCTGCTAAAGCTACCTGGGCTATGAACACCTTCAATGCATTTATCCCAAGACTGTGTGATTTTATTACATTACTGTACACCTTACATCCTTTGTATAATTGATATTCTCACTATGAAAGGTGAAATGTATATATATATATATATATATATATATATATATATATATATATAGACAAATAGATGTGTATATATATATATATATATATATATATATATATATATATATTTATATATACTCATACACACCTACATCTACTTGTTGCAATAGATTCTCTGTACTGTTGACTGACTGTGAAGGTCAATATGTTTGTGAATACACCAAAGATATGTATCTGTGGGATAGCTTAGTTGGAAACTGTTTATGTTATGGTATTATGGGTCCTTGCTTTGATCCTTGCAATAGCTGTGTATTCTGTTGCTAGGCAGAACAAGTGCTATTGCATACAGTGTGATTAATTTGCTTGGTTTTAACTAGGGTGTGTCATTGGAGGCTAAAGCACAACGTCTATGATTATTGATTGGTACCGATGTTGAATCCAAATCCTGTGTGTACTGTAGTACTAGTTGAAGCTCTGGGCCTGTGCAGCAAAGCATGGTGTATGTCCACATTGCTTGCATCCACTGTTTTGTGTAGTCCCTGTATTCATCACAAATTACATTTCTCAAGATTAAGGTTGTGTAAGTACTGACACACAGTATTGTATAGTACACACTGAAAGCTTATATGGGTTGCCATACCTTTGTGTCCTGTAATTATGTCTGATGTATGTGTGGGTATGTCTGTAACATGTCCTTTGACATATGTATGGTAATACATATACCTGCGTATCTAGCAACATTCATAGTGTACTACAGCGGTATGTGACCTATATTCCCAACTGTGCACATATTTTGGTCATGGGTTTGGCATTAACAAGTTGTGTGGTATAATAGTAATACATTTACTGGACCTTACACTGATTGTGATAGATGATATATTTCTTTACACATCAGCTTGATGTATATCTGCTGTGGCTAGGTGGTGCATCATGTTGCATACAGTGTGCCAGGTACTCTTGTATAGCCTTATATAGTGATTTTATTTTATTGCTGTGCATAACATGGTTCATTAGATAGAGAGTGAGCAAAGGCACTTTCAAGCAGTTGTGGGGTGAGCAGTGATAAGTGGCAGTTACAGTGTTTCACTCTCAGTTAGCTTATACGTTGCTATATATGGCAGTTCAGTGATATCTGTACTGTATAATGTTAAATGTGCCATATGACTTGCTCAGACATATTTTTGTATTTATGTCTTCCAGCGATCATGGCCCACCACAGGAACCTGAGTTACAGTAGTGCTGAAGATGATATCATCACTAGCAGTATGATTCAGCACTATCGTCTCATGTTTTCATGAACCAGCCATGACCAGCAGGAGCATACTGTAATGTGGCAAGATCTTGTCCACAGGGTCAATGAGGAAGGCCTGCATAACCGCACATATGATCAGGTATGCCACCACTGCAGTGATCTTCTCAGACATGTCCGTCAGCATGCCGCTGATGTGTGTAGAGAACAGCTTACAACAGGGGGTGCTGTTAATATCCACCCTCCCTCACCAGAGTGGAGGAGCTGCTCATGAGCCTGGTGGCACCTGCCCAACAACAACAGCAGCAGACAAACACCATGATGGAGGTTGGAGCCACCCAGCAAGCACACATGGAACATGCAAGTAACGGCATATCTGTAGACTACTGTTATCTTTATTGGTAGATCATGCATATGTGAGATGTGGAGTGTGCCGTTCAAAGATGTGGAGCCTGTTGTTGTGCAGTACTGATCATTTGGAACATAATCTGTTGGCCTGTGAATGTAAACTGTTGTTGTACTGTAAGATTGCAAACACACAGTAGCAATGCCACAGTTGTGGCCACTGACAAACTGTCTCATCTCTATATAGGTACCTCTGGGGTGACATGAAGGCAGTAGACAGATGCTGGTGAGTGTGTTCTATATTTATTATTGTAAATAAAAAGTGTATGTCACAGTTAAGGTGTAGGCCATGTACACATGTAACACACCTACCCATAATGCATGCTGTGCATGTTTGGTGTAAGAGCATGCACATCTCACTAATGTGATTAGCTTCCTCAAACACATGCAACATCAGACCATCTAAACAAATGTGGCTAGACTGTAGTGACCATTGGATAGGCACAGTTGATACTCAACATGCACATAGCATACACATCTATGTCATACACAGATCATTTTAACATGCTACACATAAAGGATTCAAAAACCCTCTGTAAAGACACACTCCAGTAGCCAAAATCTCATCCACGCATTACACATAATATACCTGAGGGGTAGAGGCCTATCCTGGGGGATTTAAACACTCTGCAACACATGTCAGGGAATGCTCCTTATAGGCCTCCTTACAAACTCACGTAACAACTGGTTATGAAATGGTGACTTTAGCCAAGGTAGTACAGTTCTGGCACAGCATGATTAGCACTGGTTTGTGAAACATTTGTAGTCTTGAGTCATCACCTGATGCTTCATGATGATGGCCTATGGTACTATACCCCATCCAGTTGTTGTAACTACAGTACTACACATAGCTGCCATTGCTACACACCATAATGATGTGTGTGTGCACAAATATGCACCTCTAAACAGTATGCATACCAATCACCATTTGCACAACTGACACATATATGTCTTGTGATGCTATTGAGTGGCTAGGTCATATGGCACATATTGGGTATGTGTAGTGTTTAAATATGCAGTTGTGTTTTAGCATGCCATGCCATGGATGAGACTGGCATGTCCACAATATGATCTACACTCACCATAAGTACCATACATTGGGTATGTGGCCGAATGGTATTCCATCAATTATCCATGCACCACCGATGATGCTGTGTGAATACTCATCATGCATGTGCTAAAAATGTGCCTACAATTATTTGCTAAAGACATAGAAGCTGTAATCAGCATTGGATACCTATCTGACACACAGATACACATCCAACAATGGTATGCACACCTGTGAGTTATGGTGAACAGTACATCACAGGGTTATGAATACCTGCACAGCAATGTTGTGTCCATGTATGCATTGTGTTCCAGAGGGAGTGCCATCACCTAATAACAAAACATATGCATCAAAGCCATGTATACTGTTAGTAACAAGGACTGACTACACTTGCACTGCATGCTGTTGAGCAACACATGTCCTGCATGCTGACATGTGTGATATGACTGTTTTGCTTGTGATACTGTACCCCACCATTACCTGCTATTGTGTATGTTCTGTAATTGCTGGTGTTGTGTGTGTCTGCTTTCGGGAGGAGTGTAGTTGTGTGTGTGTGCATGTGTGCATGTGCGTATGTGGGCATGTGCACATGTGTGCATGTGCACATTTGTGCATGTGCGCATATGCGCATGTGTGCATGTGCATGTGTGCATGTGCGCATGTGTGCATGTGGTCTGAAGTCATGTTCCGGTCTTAAAGTGTGTTTCCTGTTTACCTCTCACAAGTGGCAAGATGGGGCTGGTTCAATACAGCAGGGAAACTGATGTCACTGAGACAGACAGTGATCATGAGGATAGGTGTGTTGAGGCACAGGCAGGCTTGTCGGGGTCTGTTGTTGGGCCACCAATTGACAGTACACAAGTCTTCACCCCATCCATGCACACAGTCATACTGCCTGTACATCCATCATCACCATTGCCCTTAGCTGAGGGACAGTGTACGGTTGGCACTGGCCAGGACAGTGTGGTATCTATGGCACATGTATCAGGACACAGCAGCCATAGCCTGATGTCTGGAATGGTACCACATAGGCAGATGCCCAGGGGTTTTCGTCAGAACACTGCTGATCATCATGCCCCTGGTAGACGTGCCACACCTCTTTCTACCACACGCATGTTCCAGGCTGTCATGGAGATGCAGACATAAATGGAGCGGTACACCAGACAGGGGCTAAGGGCACAGAGGGCTCATTGCAACTCTGTAAATGACAGTATCTGTGACCTAGCAGGTGCCATACGTAACTACACTGAGGTCATTGATAGACGTTGGGGTGAGACATTGGATGTCCTCCACAATGTCTTGTCCATGTGTCAGGACAGTGCGGGATGGTTAAGATGTCGACGTGCATGTATGCCAGCAACATCACCAGCTTGAGGTCACCTTGGACATCCAGCAAGTCACAGCCACTCCCGTAGTGCCAGTACCAGCCCCAGCAATGTTGGGGGGACTGTCCATAGACCGTCCTAGACAGACCACGTGCACGTGGCTCCAGCCAGTCCCAGCAGGGACCTGGATCCAGTGGACATTTGTCAACCTCTTTGGATAGTACTCAATCTGGATTAGTACCTGATACTGTCTGTAGCACCCCTGCCAGGCACAGGTTCTGTATCCATGGCCAGAGATGGTGATCTGTAAAGCCTGCCAGGTACAGTCTGTAGCTGTCTCACAAATCCCCGTATATGGCAGCCACATGGTGGAACTGCATGCGTGCAGACACACAGACACACATAAACCAGAAACCTAGGGCAAATACATACCCGCACACATGACATCAACATTGGCCCATAACAGTACTCATGGCCCTCACACTCACATACATATGTCGATTGTATGGCTCAGTGTAGGCCTCTGGCAAACCAACAACACACCCTGTGCATATGATGAAACCTGTGCCACCTCCTGTCATCTGTAACATTGATGCAGGAACAGGTTAACATGGTGCTGATGCACAGGGTGACTTTAATAAAGTATAGCAATGGCTGGATGTGTAGCATGTTGTCAGCAGTAAAGTGTCATGATATCCTTGAAGGTGTAGCTGAGCAGGTATGATGCATTAAAGCTGTAATTAGCAATGTTGTATTGTTTTTACCAGTGTTTATTCCAATTGTGTTTTGTTTGCCCATGTGCCACTTGGCTGATGTGTGTAGTTGTGTCAGCATGCGTTATACAGTGGACAGTAAGTGTGGGGTGTGTGCAATACACATTTGCAGGTGTCCATTTGTGAACATGGTGGAGGTGCACTGCCTGTATGTACATGCATATTGGACAAATGGGCATTGTGACATGCCCTGTATTGGCCAGTGTTAACACTCCATAGTTTCGATTGGTGGCCAGTATGCATTGTACTACACACATTTTGGAACTTGAGTACGTATGTGTGTCTATGACACGGGTTGACACTGTGCTGTGGTGATGTTGTTGTTGCTATCTGTCATTGGTTTGCATTACTAAGGTTAACACTGTCCTAGCTGCATAATCCTTTAGTAATGCACACTGTTCACTACAAGGTTGCATGGACTGTGCTATCACAAACACAAGAAATTCTCACTTATACAGTAAATGTGTATTAGTCTCATGGACCCCTGCCATAAACTAAATATATAAGAGAAGGTGTGAAGTTGTACCAAAAAAGAGTTACATACCAAGAAGGATAACCTCTCTGGTCAGTATCATTGGGAAAATGCAAACCCTCGTTAAACATATAAGTCAAGCTTCAAAATACAAAATGGCAAGGATTCCAAAGACAACATTAAAGCTTTCTTTAGTGTTGTTTATAACCTACAGGGGAAATCTCAGATTGGGTCACAGTTAATGTAAATGGTCACAAAGTACACTTATCTGACTGATATTACCAATTTCTTGTCAGACAGTTTGAATGCGGATTTCACCCCCCTGTCATTACACAAGGGCCACATTTCCAGACCTGAAGAATGTAAAACCTGATGATTCACAGACACTCTAGTTAAAACATCTTTTTACCAAAGTCCAAACCACAGTGGCAATGGTATTGGACAATGTCCCTGGCTGTGGCATACACAAGCTGACATATGAAGTCACCACTCACCTAAACACTCTGTCCAGATGCAGCTTCTATACAGGTTACATACTTGTGGAATGACGCACGGTAATGGTGTTCACAGTCCACAAGGGTTGAGCTACAACGTCTTCTTCTTCGTCTCCTTTCGGATGCTCCCATTAGGGGTCGCCACAATAGATCATCTGTTTCCATTTCTTCCTGCCCTCTGCATTTTGTGCTGTCACACCATCCACCTGCATGTCCTCTCTCACCACAGCCATAAACCTCATCTTAGGCATTCCTCTTTTCCTGTTACCTGGTGGCTTCATTCTTAGCATCTATTTCACAATATACTCTGTATCCCTCCTCAGCACATGTACAAACCAACTTAATCCTGCCTATCTGTCTTGGTCTACTAACCTTCAAATGTTGGCTGACCCTCTAATAGACTTATTCCTAATCCTGTCCACCCTCATCACACCCAGTGCAACTGTTAACATAAATTGATTAAGGGTAGAACTACAACAGATCCTGGAAACTCTCACCCTATAAGCCAGACAAATTTTATCTGGAAGGCTTTGGAATGCAGCATTATGGAACTCATTAACAGAGACATTATGAACCTGCAAACACTGCACCATACCCACTTAGGTTCTCTAAAGGCCACATCATGGCTCCTACACCTAGTAGACTTCAAGCCAGTTAACAAGGCTATAGGTGAGGAATGGGAGGTCCACACAGCCAAGCTATAGCTCACCAGCAATTCATACCCATCCCACATTCTGGTATTATACATAACCTCAACAGACTGACCATAAATGATTGTTAGATGATGGATTGACAACTGACGCACAGATGTAGGACACACAGTAACATTTGCAGCCTCCATGTACAATTCTATGCCAGTAACAAGTGGTATTCACCTGCACTCAGTCTTGGGACCACTCCTGTTTGGCATATAGCTTTCTTGGGTACAAGCAAACACAGTAGGGATATGTCTGCCCACATTTGATGAAAATGCATACTGCAGGCTATACTTTATTCTCCAGATGACACACACATCCTCCAAAAGGGTATCATAGAGACAGATACCTGGTGTCAAACTCATGCTGTAAAGCTATAAGCCAAAGAAATCATAGCTATCTACTTATAGAAAACAAAGTATCCCCAGAGCACCACATAGGTAGTAGTCCCCAAAATGTGGAACAGGTACTAATGTATACATAGAGCCATGTGTTTAGTCATCTCTCCTTTGATAATCACATTACCAAAGGGTTTTGAAAATCCCTTTGTGGAGCACATAAGCAATAAAGGGTTTGCATGCAGATCCACAGAGGTTGCTGCTCACCTATAATGATTAGTTATCTTTGCCAGACTTTGCTTCAAGCATAAACCCTTACTCACACTCTTCAATAGAAACCGTGATGAGTGGATATGAAACAGAAGATGTAGCCCAGGGATCACTGCAGTGGCTAAGCTTGTCACAAGCATACAGAAGTGACCTAAGGTCTGGAAAGTGCCAGCACGCTCTGGCAAAGATAACAGATGCTTTCATGGAGAAAGCAGAGTACCCACTTATGAAATAATTGAGGTCACATGTATGTATATGGCTTTGCCCCACAGCTACCTTACATGTGTAATGCACATACAGTTGTCATTGTGGTATGTCATACATTAGAAAAATCAAAAGCCACTTCTCATTGACCCATGGTGTCACACACAGTCAGCAAGTGCAAGATTCAAACTCCTTTCTAACTACATTTATGAGACTGCAGCAGTATGCATTTATACAACGTGCTATATACATTACTGGGCTTTTATCTCCCCGCAGGTATATTTGTAGGATGGTGAAATCATCAGACTTGACAAAGATGAGTATACCACTTTTACGGGGTGTGAGTATTCTCCATGAAGGTTGTTTTTCCCCTAGGAGACACATACAGTTGGCACAAGCTGGATTCAAACCCCTACCTAACTATATTTTGATGCTGCAGTATGCATTTACACGACACGCTCTACACATTACTAGAATTTCACCTTTCCACAGGTATATTTGTAGGATGGTGACATCATCAGACTTGACAAAGATCATCAGACTTGACAAAGATGAGTATACCACTTTTAAGGGGTGTGAGTAGTCTCCAAAAAGGTTGCTTTTCCCCTGGGAGACATATACACAGTTGGCAAATGCAGGATTCAAACCCCTATCTGACTACATTTTGATACTATAGCAGTACACATTTACATGACACGCTATATACATTACTGGGATTTCACTTTTCCACAGGTATATTTGTAAAATGTTGACATCATCAGACTTGACAAAGATGAGTATACCACTTTTAAGGGGTGTCAGTAGTCTCCAAAAAGGTTGGTCTCTTCCCAGGGAGAGACACACACACACACACACACACACACACACACACACACACACACACACACACACACACACACACACACACACACAGTTGGCAAGTGCGGGGTTCTTAATCCAAACTAAGTACGTCTTTACACTTCAGCAAGCAATATGGAGTTAATGGGTGCAATACAGACATTACTTGCTGAAAGTTTGCCCAAAGGTCTTTTTCACATTTGCTAACCTCAGCAGGCTTATCATACTAGGTGTATTGTGAGTGTATTGTATGCATAGGCCATGACCATATCATATATGAGTTGATGCACCACATGCTGGCACACACAGGGTCAAACCAGTGGCTAAGCTCTGTCAACCCAATACTGGGCAATACAGTCAAGAGGAGTAGGGTCATACAACCACAACACCAACTGTCTCACATAGACCTACAATATAAGCACCAGCAAAACACACACATAAATGCACATTACCATACTCGGAGAATACAAATATTAATCTGAAAAAGAGAGAGTGTCCTCCTAAGCAGACAAGAAAGCAACATGCACCTCCAAGCACATGCCAGAAAAGACATAATACACCAAAGCAGTGTGCCTCACAACAGGCCCTAAGGCAAAACAACATACCCAACACACTAGTAATAGGTGACTCCATAGTCAGGCACACAGATGTTCCACTCACTCGGCTGGACAAGGGGAAGGTTACTGTCAGTTGTCTGTCAGATGCTACAATCCGCTACATAACACAAGCACTTACATCACTCCAGAACAGGTACATATATGACATGTTATTTGTGTATGTTAGTGTGAATAATCTGAGACATATCTCCCAGGACAACATGACAAGAGATATATAGTAGCTGTATGATCATGTAGCCGAGGCTGGTATGACCCTGACCTTGAGTAGCATCTTACCTTCACCTACATGACACTGCAATATAACAGAAAGATGATAAACTTCAACAACTGGCTGAGCTTCTGGTGTCATCCAAAGGGGATCCAGTCTCTGTCTGCCTGTGATGACATGATAGACAAGCCTTGTTGCTTCGCTAGAGATGGTTTCCACCTGTCACCCCTATACTTCTGAATACTGGCCAAGTCTCTTGCTGTCCCCATATTACCTTTTTGAGGCAAGGCTCAAAGGTTCATAGGTTCATAAGTTCATAGGTAGGTACTAGGCTATCGACCCTGGGGCCTATACAAGCCCAGCCAAAAAGGTACCCTGGCTTTTGCCACCAAAGAAATTAATTTTCCTGTGCCACTGTTGAGCAGAGACACAGAAGTGATCCCCAGGGTGAATTTCTTATTTCCCATCCAATCATCAAGATTTTTTTTGAAGAGTGTTAATGAGGGGCTTTGTTTGATATAGACAGGTAGTTTATTCTGGAGTATGAGAAGTCTCTGGGACAGGAATCTATCCCTCCGGCATGTTCTGTTTATTGTGGTGACAAGGTTTAGGTCCCTAGAGCGTGTAGCTCGGAGGGATTGGGATTTCTTTAAGTGGAGCATGTCCAACAGCTCTGGGTTTGATATAGCTTTGTATGTTAGGCAGAGATCACCTCTGAGTAGGCGATATGCGACAGAGTAAAGCTGGAGTTTTTTGAGATGGTCTGTGTAGGGCATGTGTTTGAGGCCAGTAATCCTCTTTGTGAGGTATTTCTGCGACCTTTCCAGTTGTTGCAGATGTCTTGTGAGGTACATACCAAAAGGGGTGTTGTACTCTATAATGGATCTAATGAGTGATGAGTAGAGGGGAACAATGACCTCTTTTTTTCTGCATGAGAAACCTTTTGTGATGAGGTGTGCCATGTAGAAGGATTTCCTGACTACTGTGGAAATGTGATTATCAAAGGAGAGACTACTGTCCACCTGTGTCACAAGGTCTCTTATCACACTTTCGGTGTTAAGTATACTACCGCCTATGCTGTAGTTCATGGGTACAAACTTTTTACCAAAGGGGATGACAATGCACTTTTTGGCACTGAGCTTGAGGCCATGGCTTTAACACCAGGCATCTGTCTCAGTGAGGCCGTTTTGTAAGATGTGCACATTGTTAGTAGCTTCGATTATGGCTCCTAGTTTTCAGTCATCTGTGAACTTCATTAGCCAAAGACCTTTTGTGTTAGCCTGTACCTCAGAGAAGTAGATACCAAACAGGACAGGACCCAGAACTGAACCCTGTGGTACTCCACTTGTCACTGGTCTGAAGTCAGATTTGGAGTCTGCTACTTTCACAGTGTGAGTTCTGTCAGTGAGCCAGTTGGCAACCCATCTTGTGACATAGGGATTTATACCTAGTTTAGTGAGTTTATCTATAATTCCAGAGTGGGGGATGGTGTCAGAAGCCTTGACAAGATCTAGATAGGCTGTGTGAACCACCTTACCCTTGTCTACGGCTTTGGTGACTGCTTGAAAGACGTCTATCAGGTTTAGAAGACATGATCTGCCTTTTACAAACCCGAACTGGTTGGGGTCCAGAGTTTGGAGATTACCAATGTCTTTGTTTATAAGTTCCATGATTATATGTTCCATGGCCTTGCAGACCAGGCTCATCAGGCTAATGGGGTGCTAGTTCCCGGGGTCCGTGGTGGTTCCCCCCTTGTGTAGTGGGATAACCATCACTGTGCACCATTCAGCAGGCACAAAGCCTGAGGTGAGGCTATAATTGAACATGGTACTTAGGTGTGGTGCCAGTTTATTCTGTAGTTCATGTAGAATGCAGCCTGGATGTTGTCTGGTCCCATGGATGCTGTGTCCCTGGCTTTGGAGAGTGTGGTTTTTACCTGTGCAGCCGTGATTACAGGAACTTTGTATTCTTCCGGTATAGAGATGGGCTCTTTAATCGGTGAGAGGGGGGTAAAGTTTGCACTGAACCTATCTGCCAGGATGTTGGCAATATCCGTTGGGTCTGTATATTTAGTGTCATTGTGCTGTAACTCAGAGCAGATCTGAGTGTTGCCATTGAGATTCTTGACATAGCTATAGAATGCTTTGTGGTTGTCTTTAGAATCAGTGGCGATTTTGTTTTCATAACTAGCTTTGGAGGATTTTGTCAGGGATCACAGCTTCTTACTGAGGCTGACCAGGGAGCTCCTCCACTCATGGAATTTTATTGTCTTTTGCAACAGTTTCTTCCTTCTGTTGTACAGTTTGTTTATGGCGGGGGACCACCAGATTGGCTTTCTTTTTTTGGAAGTTAGCGTCTTGGTTCTGTTTGGGATAGCATGATCCATGCACTCATGTAAGTAATTATAAAGTGCAACTGTGTAGGATGCAGTAGTCGTAACTGTATTGTCCATCTGCATGGGTGTCAAGAAGTTCACCACTTCTGCCTTAAGAAGCATGAAGTTGGCTTTGGAGAAATTTTTTTTAACATGGTTTCCTTAATGGGGGGTGGGGGCAGAATGTGGATATGTAGGGTAATTAGATTATGGTTGGATCGGACCAATGAGGCGTTGACTTCAGGTGTGGGACACTGGTCACTCAGGACAAACCAAACCCCGTAACCAACACAAATAACCACAAAGTGAGCTAAATGCTACTCATTGCAAGAAGTCTCAGCGTCCAACACACACATATGATGCACTTCTCAGTATGGATAATACTGATATCTGTGCAGTAACAGAAACCTAGTTCAAGGCTCCAGACAGCACACCAGCACTACCAGGATACTACTCATTCCATACCTTCCAGCATCAGAACCTGGATCATAGCACATAGGGTGGGGATGTATACATATTCATCAAGGATACCTACACCTCTCTCTATATACTCTCTACAGGATATGTACCCATAGAATGCTACACAGCAACTTTCTTCCCACTCCATAAGGATGGGGCCACAAAAGACCCTTGGCATTCCTGCTCTATGAGCCTTATGAGTCTGATCTGCAAGGCAATGGAGCCAATCATAATGGAAGTCAACAATAAAGACATTGGGAACATTCACACAGTTGAGCACACCCAGTTTGGCTTCGTCAAATGCAGATCATGCCTCCTGAACTGGGTGGATTTCTTTGAGACAGTTACCCAGGCTACAGATGATTGAAAGGAGCTCCTCACAGCCTGCCTATACCTCGCTAAGGCCTTTGACACCATTCCCCAGTCAGGTATCATAGATGAACTCACCAACCTGGGCATAAATCCATACATCACAAGATGGATTGCAAACTGGCTCACAGATAGATACCACAATTTAAGAGTTGCTGGCTACATGTCAGACTCTAAACCGGTAACAACTGGTGTCCCCCAGGATTCAGTCCTGGGGCCCCTCTTGTTTGGTATATACTTCTCAGAAGTACATACCAACACAGGAGGGTTGTGGTTGACTAAGTTTGCTGGGAACTGTAAAGTGTTTGCCATAATAGATTCCCCAGATGACACAAATATTCTCCAGAAGGGACTCTATGAGACAGATTTGTGGTGACAGAATCATGGCCTCAAGCTCAATGTGAAAGAATCCATAGTAATCCCCTTTGGAGAAAACAAAGTACCCACAAACTACCACATAGGTGTTACCCCCTAAAAACTGACAAGGTAATAAGGGATCTGGGGATCCGGGAACACAAGTAGATAGTCATCATGCCTTTGACAACCATGTTGTCAAAGTGATTAGGAAATCCTATGTGGCCCACCTAATCAACAAAGGGTTTGCATCAGGATCAAAAGAGGTAGTGGTGGCCCTCTACTCTTAAGTCATCAGACCCATCATTGAGTACAATGCACCATTTTGGATGTACTCGACTAAGCATATCCAGCAGCTGGAGAGACCACAGAGGTACCTCACCAAGAGGATTACTGGCCTCAAACAGTTGTGTCATGCAACACAACTGGTAAAACTAAATCTGTTCTCCGTTGCATACCACCTACTCAGAGGCACACTCTGCCTAACATACAGAGCCATGCCCAACACATAACTGTTGAACATGCTCCATCTAAGGATAACAAAATTGAGTCACACTACACACTCCAAGGCTATGAACCTCATCACAACAATGAATACATACTACTGGTGGGATAGAGTACCATCCCAGAGACTTGCCTTACTGTGGAACAGAGTCCCAATGTACATCAGACAGAGCCCCTCACTGACACTCTTCAATAGGAACCTTGATTAGTGGATGGGAAACAGACAATTCATGCCAGGCATCACATCAGCAGCCCCACTAGAAAAGGGCTTAGGGTACTAACTATTAGAACTAGGGCTTAGGAGACTAACCAATGGGGTGGTGAAAGCTGCACAACTTGCCCAGGCTAATATATGCCTTTGTGAAGATAGTCTACTAAATACCTATGAACCTATGTGACAGGTACATGTCTACAGATAGTAGATGTGTACTTCATTGTACAGTCATATTGTACAGCAGGCACATGCACCACATACACTCTAATGCTTACAGATACTGGTGGCTATTATGTACAGTGGGTGAGATATGCACTTCATGTCTTTTGTGTCATTGGGATGTGTGCTGGGTGGGACAGTACTGGATGGCTCCCTGTCATGGTCACCCTCTTACACACATCTCTGCCCATCCATCTTTGGCTTATTATACTGTGTTCCCCCTACATATATAGGTACACAGGTAGATAATATGCTATCTGCCTGAAGAGATATATTAGTATGGCCACAGTGTGCAGCTATCACCACACATGGGGTTAGTTCCCTATGCCTCTGTGTAGTAGAGCTGATGAAGTGATCCATGGTGTGACAGTTCAGTTTCACATACACTCATCAAGGCTCCTCTGGAAGAGTGTCAGTGAGGGACTCAGCTTAATGTAGGTTGGGAGCCTGCTCCGAACCAAGGGAAGTCTGTAAGTTATTAATTTATCCCTTCAACATGTTCTATTTATTGTTGTGATGAGTATATCCCTAGAGCATGTAGCACAGTGACTTGGGTTTACTTCAGATAGAGCATGTACATCAGTTCTGCATTGGACATGGACCTGTCTGTTGGGCAGAGATCGCCTGAGTAGACGGTATGCAACAGAGTACAGATTGAGTTACTTCAGTCTTGTTGATTGGGGCAACTGTTTGAGGCCAGTAATCCTCTTGTTGAGGTACTTCAGTGGTCTTTCCAGATGCTGAAGGTGCCTAGTCAGATTCATCGCAAGTGTGTTGTGGTACTCTCTGATGAGTCTGATGACTGACAAGTAGAGGGAACCTCCTTTGACCTACATGTAAAGACTTTGGCAATTTGTGGGAACACATAGCATGATTTTCTAACCACTTTGTGAATGTGTTTCTGAAAGTAGAGATGACTATCCACATGTGTCCATAGATCCCTTATTATTACCTCCATATTTAGGGTGTTGGCACCTATGTGGTATTTGTATGACTGTAGCTCGAGGCCATAATTTTGGCACCACATCTGTCTGACTGAGACCCTTTTTAGGGATGTCTCTGTTGTCCCAAACATCGATTATGACAACCTTTTTGCAATCATCCTCAAACTTTGCTAACCATAGCCCACGTGTGTTTGACTGTATTTCTGAAAAGTATACACCAGACAGGAGGGGTCACAGAACTGGGCCATGGGGGACAGCAGTTGTTACCAGCTTACAGTCCAACAGGGAGACCACCATTCTTACCTTGTGGGATCTATCTGTGCTCCAGTTGGCAATCCATCAGATGACATACGTGTTTATGCACAGGTTGTTGATTTTGTGGATATGACATGTGTGTGAGATGTTGGAAAAGGGCTTTTCAAGGTCTATGTAGGCCGTGTGGAGCTTATTTCATTGATGTATATCCTGGGTAACTGCCTTAAAAATTGTCTAGCAGGTTTAGGGACCATGATCTGCCCCTGACCAAACCAAAATGGGTAGGGCTGGGTGTTTGTAGGCTGCCAATAGTTCTGTTTATGAGTTCCATAATGATGGACCCCATGGCCTTGCAGATCAGGCTTATTAGGCTTATAAGACAATAGTTCCCATGGTCTGTTGTGCACCAACACTTGTGGAGTGTGCCAAATGTTGCTATAACCCATTCAACAGTTTCATATTCTGTACAGAGGACTGTTCAGGTGCAGGATCTGTTTGTTTTTGAGTTCACGTATGACACAGCCAGGGACATCATGTCATTCTATAGACGCCATGTTTTTAGTTTTGGACAGAGCTGGTTAACCATTGTATATGTGATTTCTGGGTTTTCACAATCTTCAGGTATGGTAATGGGCCCTTTTGCCAGTGAGAGGGGGGTAAATATGTATGAACCTGTCTGACAAGATGTTGGCAATGTCAGTCATGTACATGTATTCATTTACACTTTGCACTGACTCAGAACATATATGAGTTTACATTGATATTTATGACATAGCTAAAGAAAGCATCATGGTTCTCTATGGACTCTTTGGCAATATTTTTGGCAGAGCTTGGTTTGGATAATGTTAGGAGTGCTCATTGTTTCTTGATGATACTGATCAGAGATTTATTGATCTTTGGATTTTCACTTTCTTTGAACAACTTAAGTACTAGTATTACATAGTTTGATTATGACAGGGGTCCAATATATTATATGGGTCTGTTTTCATATTACTGTGTGCACAAGGCAGGATTGGTGAATAGTGACATGTGTCTGGAGTAAGAACTGCAACTGCCAAATATGTGTGACCCACTGCTATACTCAGACATGGCCCAAGTGTGTGAGCATGCCCACTATGACCTTTCAGTATGTTGTTGACTGAAATTTGCTTTGTTTGTTTAAGTGTATGAGCATGCCCAGCATGACCTTTCAGTATGTTGTTGACTGACATTTGCTAAATCTGTTTAAGTGTGTGAGCATGCCCACTATGGGCATATATATATATATATTATATATACACACACACACACACATATATATATATATATATATATATATATATATATATATATATATATTATATATGTGTGTGAAAATTCAAGTTGGTTTTTACTTCAGGGCTCACCTTTGTGTTGTACATTGACAGGAAGCATGCTGTGCCTACAGGGCTTCCATGAGTCAATTTGCATATACTTATCAACATTTCTACATACAGGGGGGACAGCTATTATTTGTACATTTCTCCCCAGGGGGGCACACCTGATTGTTACTTTGGGTGTACATAGGATGAGGGGTACACGTGATGCTTATACACATTTGCTAGGCCTGCACTGCTATGTCAGGTACTCCATTTCAGTCTGTACTGTTGCCTATCATACTGGCTTGAGGCATACCAGTGTACTACAGACCTTAGCTTCCAATTACACGCATATTAGTTTGTGACTTCATAGCCTACCCAACCCACATCACACTGCCAGGCCTGCTGTTATCTGTCTGCATAGGCCTGAGGGGAGGTTACTCATATGCCTCTTCAGAGGGCATGGTACAGCATTTGTTTGTATTTGTGTTTGTCTACAATTGTCCTGCTAGCTGGGACTGCTAGGTATGTGATCCCCACCAACTGGTATGTGTGAGTGACTTAAGTTGTGTCTGTGCCAGTGAAATGCTGTCATGGCTTAGTGGTTCAGTGCTGTGGCTATAGAGCACAGTATCTTGAGTTTGAGCCCTGTCACTTCTTTTTATTTTCCTGCTGGGCAGACCTGACTGGTTAAGGAATAGTAAAGCAGGTGTGAGCGTGTTTAGCCGACTTTGCTCGACTTTGCCCAATGTTGCCCAACTTTGCCCAACATTGCGCTGGTTAGCGCGGTGCACAGCTATGCCCAATTTTATTTAAATATGCTCAATACTGGTAAAATGTGCTTATCAATGCTTTATATTGCTTAAAATAGGGCACTCATGCCTCAGGTGGTGCTGCAGGGCTGCCTATGTCAGATGCACATAGTACACTCCCTATACATGTTTGAAAACAGGTAGTATCAAGTTAGGTATCCTTTTTACTGTATGTGCGACTCAGAGAGAGGTGTAATTTCCAGGATTCCTACTGAGTCAGTGTATGCGCTATGCGTTGCCTCGTTGCCAAGGTCAGGGCATACTGGGCATGCCACCTTCTGCCTACTGGGGCAAGCTCAGGTTGCTCCTCCACTGAGTCACGCTGTGCCTGTGCAGGTCTTGGCAATGGTGGGTGGCTGTTTGGCCCTGCCCCATGCTGTTCCTGCTGCAGTTGTTTCCGCAGGATTATATTGTGTAGCATGGCACATACCTTAACAATTTGGGTACATGTAGTTGTTGAGTACTGTAAGGCTCCACCAGATGTGTCCAGGCACTGGAACCATGACTTGAGCATCCCAAACACATGCTCAATTATGTTTCTTGTTTGTGCGTTTGCCTCATTATGGAGTTCTTGCTCAGGTGTGTGTGCATTTCTGATGGGTGTCATCAGCCACTGCTCCAGTGCATATCCAGCATCCCCCACTAGGTGACCCTCAGGGATGTCCCCATTGGCAAATCTCTGGTACAGCTGGGTCAGATGCCAAATGTGGAAATCGTGATAGCTTCCAGGGCATCCAGCACACACATTCATTATTATGCCGTGGGCATCGCACACAAACTGGCAGTTGATGGAGGGGAAGTCCTTGCAGTTGATGTTGACCCTACCCCACTCACTGGGTGGTACTTTTAATGCATATGTGCGTGCAGTCTATTGCACTCACTACCTCAGGGTATTCTGCTATTTGGTGGAAAAGACACATATTGTTGGCCAATGCCTCACGGGAACTGGGGAAATATATGTGGTCACTGACATGTACTGACATGGCATGCAGGAACTGGTAGAGTACCGTGGATGCCGATGTCTGTGAAATCCCCATCATATCACCAGTTGGTCTTTGGAAGGTACCTGTTGCTAATATTCTTAAGCCTACACATGCCTTGGTATCCACTGGACTGGGTTCCCCTCTCTTGGTTCTGTGTGTGAGGTGTGGCTGGCAAAGCTCAACAATTTGCTGCAGGAGGTCTCTGTCCACCCTATAGCGCTCCACTATCTCCAGCTCATGTAGACCCTGGTAGGTTACCCTGGGTCTGTACACTTTTCTCAGTCTCCTCACTGTGGGTTGCTCAGCTGCATTCACAACATCACCACCCTCAGCACCTTGCACATGTTGGTTTATGATAGCAAGAGCAGCCCCTAACATTTTGTTTGACTTAAGCTTTTTAAGTGTTCCCTCTTTGTATACTGCAGTGGTGCAGAGTTCTTGAGAAAAACAGGGGGGAATGGTGTTTGCAGAGTTTAGTGCTGGGCTGGGCTGGGCTAGTCTGCTGCCTGTGTAATTGGCTGATTCTGATATATTTCACCTGGCATCTCTGGTAGTTCTCCTTGGTTAACTTCCTACTACTTCTTTTCCTTCCTTTTGCCTTTCTGTTTCTGCCCGGGACAGCGCAGCGCTACTGAGTGCAAAACCCGTACACACACGTGCACACGCTGTGTGCATGTTTGCAAGGAGTTTCCTATCTTTTAACAGTGTGCACCTTTGGTTTGAGGTTTTCAAATAGGACAACTGTAGGCATGCCTCTTGCAATCCTGAGCAACTCAAAGCAAACACAAGCCACTGTGCTCCAATTAGGTTACAGCCAGTCTGACGCACCCACTCATGATGTCACCTATATTCTACTCCTACTCACCTACTCCTACTCTTACACTCTTGGGACATGCCTCGCATGCTGAGGAAAATTGGGATTCACTATCCTTATCCTCATTTGCATAGGATTGCCTAGTAATGCCTGGTTACATCTCTCACACTGAGCTTCCCCCCCTTAGCAACCACTATTCAGTGGCCATGTTGTCTTCAGCCTGCCATTCACCTGCATGGCAAAATAAGCTTTTTAGTGAAAATGCCTATTTTTGGATTTTTATAAGCACCGCACGTTTGCGTAGTGCTGCGCTATGCTTAAACATTGGAGATCAGGGAAAAAAATAAAAAAGTTAAATTGTTACATTTTTAACATTATATAATGCCATTGGCCTTATATTTGGCCATTGGCAGGCTTCCTCAACTGTATGCATCCTTTATTTGGAGCTGTCATAGCTCCATTAACAATTTGCAGAAATGTACTCCATTACCAACGGAGTACATTTCTGCAGCTAACACTAATCTTCCACGGACAGGTTAGTGTTTCCTGGATCACAAATTTACCTCATTTGCATGGCTTTCACCAGCAAATGAGGTAATTTGCATACCATGATGCTGTCTGTGCAAGAGTAGCTTTAGCAGCTCTCGTGCACACCCCTGCCGGCTGTACCTGGATCGCACGGCAGACATATTGCCGGTGTGAGCTTCTACACTCTTCTTGCACTCCGTGCAAGCTTTTGCAAATCTGGGGGCCTGAGTTCTCATGCACTTTATTCACACTTAAGTTACCCAGTGGCTTTGCTATTCCCTTCATTGAAAGTGAAAATTAGCGATGAGTTGATTTGCTTTGGCTCATGTTTTGGGATGCTTGTTAATATCAATCCCAAATTTGCCTTCTCTAAGGAATTTAAAAGCCAAAAGCCAGAGAAGCTCTGTCACACTAAAACTACAGTGCTTTCCAGTGACTGAGGAAACTGGTGATGACATTCAGTCATCGTATTCCCTTTTTTTTTTTTATATCGAATAGCATTACACTAATCATGACCCAAATGCAGCTACCACTAACATCTCTATGCGGGCATTATCCAACCCCCAAGCACAAGGGAATATACCCATGCATACCATTCCCTCCCTTTTTTTTTACCCAGTAGAGTGATGCCATGCATGTGCAGTAGCAACCCCCTCCTCCGCAGAGCTTGCAGCCAGCAAAATGGCCAGCGCAGCTCCCTCCACCCCCAAACCACCACCAAAAGAAGGAAAGACCAGCACACTTCTTTCTGCCTCTTTTTTTTTTTTTTTTTTTTTTTTACAAGTACCACAGCCATACCGATGCACTTGCCTCCCCATCCTACCACAACCAAGGAAGGAACATCTATGGGGCAGATGAGACAGGCAGCTTAAAGCTGGAGAAATTACCTGTGAGCCATCTTCCACAAAATCATTACCAGGTGACAGTATCTCCCCAGACTCAAATAGACAGATGTTGTGGACACCATAACTAATAACTAGAAATACAATGTGCCATTAACAAATGAAAACCAGAACACATTAGCATTCCTTAGTACCTCAAGGCCTGCAAATTACCATTGAGCCATCCTCCACCATAACTAATAACAATATATTCAAAATGCTATCAACTGATAAGAGATCATATAGTCAGACTTCCTGCCATTCCTAAGACTGAAAAAAATATATATACATAAATAGACACACATATTATAACCCTACATACCTACAAATACCTCCTGGCTGCCACCACTACTGACCCAGGCCTACCTGCCAAGTCCAGTACCTACAGGTCATCTTGGACGTGCTACTTGCCTTAGCAAGTTCACGCCAAAATGTGATTCCTTATCCAGCTGGTCTTGCCTAAGCCTATTAAGCCCCACCCCTTACCTCATTTCCTCCCAATCAGCCCTTCTTCCATTTAACCCTTTCATCCCCCCACCCTCTTACCTCTCACTAATATATTTGTCTAACCCCCTACTGAAGATGTCCCTAGACAAATTGGTTTGTTGCCAAACCTCATTTATAGTAGCAATCTCATTCTTACAAATGTATTTCACAAGATGAATAAACTCAACTTTAAAGACAGCAAGAGGTTCTCCGGTTTGATTCTTGGCTGGGGTGCCTTCTGTGTGGAGTCTGCATGTCATCCCTGTGGTCACGTGGGTTTCCTCCCTCATCCCAAAGACATACAGTAGGTGGATTGGACACTCTAAATTTGCCCTAGGTGTGGGTGTGTGCGTGTGTGTGCCTTCTGTGGAAGGTTGGGCGCCGGGCTGGCAACTCGCCACCGTAAAACTCTACTGACAATCATGAGTGGACAGATGATCTGCTGTGGCGACCCCTAACCAGGAAAAAGCCAAAAGAAGAAGAAGAAGAAACTCAACTTTAAAGACGAGTAAATTAGGATTTCCAATGTTTAGTAATGGTTTTCCTTGATATAGAGAGGATAGACCATAGTAAAATGTTTGGTTTTCAGGAAAGACTTCAGGAACAGGAACATTGAAAAGGATAAGGGAGTCAGAAATTACATAGTTGGCATTCCATAGAGTTTTACAAAGATATTTAAAGTCTAACCAAAATGGGGAAATTATTTTGCAATTAACAACCATATGTATCCAGTCAACATCAGGGTGTCCGCATCAACAGCATTTCCTTTCATCTTTCTTGTACATTATTGCTAAGCTATGTTGGGTGAAAAAAACATCTATGTAAAAATTTCCATGTACATACATGCCAGAACAAGGAAGATGTGGACTTCTTCACCGACTGTAAAAAAAGTTTTTTATCTTTTTCTGAGAATACTTGTCTATTCACTTCACTTGAATAATTCCAAAAAGAAACATCTGTTTTGCTAAAATCATTTCTGAGAATTGTATAAATAACAGATATGTATGAAGTGTGCTTGGGTGAGCTATTAATAATTGTTGAATAAAATCCAAGATTTTTAGGTTACTCTTATTGTATGCCTCTAATGAGGGCATGAGCTTACTATGTATAAAATCCTTACAAGTTTGGCTGTCCAGCCAATTGCAATTTTACAGACTATATCTGCTGATCAAATAGTCTGCAGAACTTATTTTATTAGCTGACAGAAATTTATTCTAATATAATATACCACCCTTCTTAAAATTTTACATTTTCTGAGTATCAAAATATATCAAACATTCATTTGTGTAAGCAATAGGAAACATAATTATTAAAACATTCTTAATTAATTGATTAGAAAACATACGCTTTTTAGACAATAACATTTGGTTTATATGAGGTGTGAGAACAAGTTCTGACCTTTCACTTTGAATGTATATTTTTAAAATCCATATAAAGATGTTTGTATGTATTTGAGTATATGGTTCAAGCAATGTCTATTACTAGTAAGAAGTAAGGTTGATGCATGAGAAGTATTATTCAAAGTGACACTATATTAATAAATGTATAGTTTAAATAAAAATCAATATTTGGAAACCCTATACCTCCCTCATCCCAGCTTGTGGTGTGCCAGAGAAGAGAAATTCTTGTTTTTTTGTGATGCCAAAGGAAGTTGAGTAATAAGTTATTAATTTTCTTTTTAATTTTGACAGGTGGGGGAATTATTCGAGCTTGGTTAATGAATACGGTTTTAAGTAACAGTATCATTTTGATTAAAATTTGTCTTCAGATGTGAAGAAGAGTCTGTTCCAATTGTCTATTAGACTAGTAATTCAGTTTATAAGTTGTTGGTAATAAGATGTGCGTGAGTTTTTATAATGAGATTCAGTAATGATACCTATATATTTAATATGCGTGCCCCCCAGTTTATGCCTCTTTTTTATCTAAGTTTCATAGTACCATTTTTATTCACTAGAAATTCCTGAGTTTTGTTGTGATTGAATTTTAGACCAGAGATGGTTGCAAAGAAGTCTAGATTATGCAATAGGTGATCTACTGAATTTTCAATATCACGAGAAGTTATTAAGAGGTCATTAGCAAACAGTTGTGTCTTCGGTTGGGGGATAATTTGTCTGACAGTTTATATCCTTTAACACTGTTATTATTTCTAACATAATTTGTAAGTGGCTCAATAGCCAGGGCAAAGAGTAATGGGAAGAGGGGGGACCCCTGTTTAGTACCTCTTAACATTTCAAATGGGCTAGATAGATAAGATCCAATCTTTACATAGGCTATGGACTTTTCATATAGTTTTTTAATTAATCCTGTAAAGTTTGGGGAGAAATTGTATTTTTACAGAGCTTTAAACACAGATATGGCCAACTTAGGGGGTGAAAAGCTTTATCTATATCAAGGCTTAAAATAGAAAGCTCATTTTTTTTTTTCTTTGCTAAGCCGATTAAGCACAGCAATCTAATTACATTGTCTTGTACCTTTCTACTTTCGATAAACTCGGTTTGGTCTTCATGAATTAATATTGAAAGAATGTTATTTAATTTATCTGATAAGATAGACATGAATATCTTGTAATCAATGTTAAGCAAATAAATTGTGTTGTATGATGTGCAAAGTTTGGGCTCTTTATTTGGTTTTAAGATGGGAGAGAGGATAGAATATTTTCATGAAGGAGGAATGTGTGCTGCAGTTTTAACTTCTTAGAATGCATTGAGCAGGTTTTTCAAGATGTTATCAGGTAAGAGTTTGTAAAATTCCAGAATTAGACCATCCAGCCGTGGTGTCTTTTTTGTCTTAAGATTTTTTATTTGTTTCTTTAACTTTTTAAAGCAAAAGGGTTTATCTATGTTATTAATATTGTCTTTGGCTAACTTCTTTTGAATATTATTAGCAAGAAAGTTGTTTATACTTTTATCACTTGTAGATGAGTTATTATTATTAATATTCTTGTTTGTTTGTGTCTTTCAGCTTTTTCTGGTTAGGGGTCGCCACAGCGGAACTCCGGTCTGCTAATGATTGGCAGTTGATTTTTACGTACAGGCTTGCCAGGCCTGATGCACAACCTTCAACGAAGGTACACCCATTCACGCATGTTTCCATGCAGAAGACGCTCTAGCTGAGAATCGAACCGGACAGTGTCTTACTGTGAGGGGACAACGCTACCGCAGCACTATATTCTTGTAATGGTTTTAAAAACATAATAAGATATTTTTAGATCTCTAACATTGATAGTCTGGTTATTTCTAGTGCATATTATTTCTTTTATATGACTTTTTTCATTGACATATTTAGATCTAATCGCAATCCTGTGCATACTCTTGAGATTAATTGAGTAGGACTGTAATCTGACTTTTTCCATATTTTTTAATATGTTATGCTGCACGATATCCTGATATTCCTTGTTCAGTTTACCTATGTCAACTAATGCAGATCTGTCATTTAATGTAAGTTTTAGTTTTAGTTCATCAATTTCTTTTTGTATGTCTAACAGTTTTTTTATCCCACTCTTTCCTTTTATTTATATACCAACTTTTAACTTTACCATGTAAGGCTACCTTTAAAGTGCCCCAAAGGATAATATCTGAAACCTTTCCATTATTATTGGCATCTAGGTAAAGCTTTATTTCATCTAGAAACCGTTCTTTAAATCCTTGTACTGTTACTAGATAAGCAGGTAGTCTTTGGCAGAAGTTTAAGGGGTCAATATTAAGTGTTATATTGAAGGTGATGGCATTGCGGTCAGACATAGGGTATGATGTCAGCATTACATTATCAGTTTTGGCCAGTAAAGAACTGGTTACAAAGACTTTGTCTATGTTGGTTTGTGTGCCAAATCTGTAAGAGCAGTGAGGATACTTCAGAGAGGAAAATATTTTCATACCGTCAATGTCAATTAGGTTTCTGTCTTTTATGTAGCTGTTCAAGTGCTTGGCAACAGGGGACATCTTGAAGGGCTTAGAGCTTGTGGCATCGGTGGAGGACAAGATACATTTAAAATCACCTGCTAATAATAACTCACGTTAGACTTTAATGTTATGGTATCTAAATATTTTTTTTTTCACAGTTTTAGCCCTAATACCTGATATCCAGTAGGTGTTTGCAAAAGTGTACATCTTTTTTATCTAGTTTTAATATGACTAAAACAAGCATACCATCATTGCTTGAGTATGAGTCAACTATTCCTGGAATTCTCATTGATTTTCTGTGCAAAATTAGGACACCTCTTCTTTTGTGGTTGTAGTTTGAACTTAACAAACTCTTATAATCCTTAAAGGTTAATTTGTTTAAATCTTCTATTACTAAGTGGGATTCCTGAATGAAAGCAAAATCTGCTTTATGTAGTATTAAATATCTGTTGACACTACTCCTTTTCATGGGGTTGTTAAACCCATTGACATTAATAGATATAGGTTCATAGGTGTGTAATAAGCTAATGGCCCTGAAGCCTTTACAAGCCTAGCCCATAGGATTACCTTGGCATCGTGCCATCCAACATTAGTTCCCAGTGCCTCTGTTGAGTAGAGCCACTGGAGTGATCCTCAGGGTAAATTTTCTATTTCCCATCCACTCATTAAGATTTCTCTTGAAGAGGGCCAGTGAGGTACTCTGTTTGACATGTATGGGAAGTCTATTTCATAGGATGGGCAGTCTCTGGGTTATAGACCTGTCCCTCCAGCATGTTCGGTTGATTGTGGTAATGAGGTAATATAATGTTAAATATTATCATTTGATGGAGAATGCTATTATAAGTGAAATTGAAAAGTGCTTTCCTTGATTCATTATGACAAATACATTTTAATGCTGTTATGGGCAATTTCAAAATTCTAAATCTGAAAATAAAACTGTATATTTTAATAATTTCCTGCATGGATAAAGTAAATCCAGGCTTGCTATATCTCTCATAGAAGCCACAAACTAACCCTTTCATGACATCTAGTTAGAATTCCTAGCTACTGTAGGTTAATAGCAAGCAGAAGGGAAATTGCATGCAAATTAAAAACATACAAAAGGAAACATTCAGTTTAATATACTATGTATGCATGAACTAAGAACATGAAGCAATATGCAATTTCTTAAAATTATTTTTATCCTAACAGACTAATGAAGATAAAGTGATTAATCCTAATAATTATTTGTTGCTATGAGTAAATACAGGACTGTAATGTCATTAAAGCAGGCAGGAAAAAGATGCAGTTAAAACTGTCACTGTCAGAAACATATGTGTAATTCTTATTTAAATATAAATGTAATTCAAATTAAATAAATCACTATTTACAGTAAAACATATGCTTATAAGACTTTTTAGATAAAAATAATTGCTAAATGAATGAAATCACAGTTCAAACGATCATTCTTGAATCTAATTGGCTGTTAGAGTTCAGTGAAGAGAAACAGATTCAGAGATCATGCCTACTTCCTTGAAGACAACAAGTCTGTGAGCTAACTGAAGCCTTTAGAAGCTTGAGCGTGTCACAAAAGTTGTCAAAATTCCATAAAAAAGTAAGTAGGCAGGAATATTCTAGTCAAGTGAAGCTTTTAAGCATAACTTGTAAAATGATAAATATTTAAAGTATAGGCTCCAAATTACCAACCATACACAGCTATAAAGTATATTAGCTAAATAGAGCATATTGCAGAGTTCAGTTAAGTAGTAACTGTCTATGTAATAATAAAATGTTACCACTTTCTTTTTAATTACTTAACAGTAACTCAGAAAGCATTGCTCTGTCCTGCAGTGATTAAATACGATGACCCTAGGACTAAAACAGAAAGGGAAGGCACAGACATGAAGAAATAAGTATATGATATAAAAGAAATATATATACATATATGAAATGAGTAAGTGATTTTATACCATTTCACTAGTGCTATGCCATGTATATAAAGAGATAAATGTATAAAATAGTAGTTTGCAGTTGGACAAGATTTTGATTTACTTGAATTTTGAGTAATATATATTATTTATAAAGTTAACATTGCTGTGGGAAAGATAATAGGAGAGAAAAAATACATTAACTTATGTGTATGATTCCACATTATTTAGAAGGGAGAAAACAAAAACTTGCATGAATTGTGAAATTATGTATAACATTTGTCTCTGGATTTCTTTTTTTTTCTTTAATAATCCACTCAGTCTTTGAAGATTGTCTTTTTAAGTTCATTGAAGAATCCATGGGTTCAGGGTGACTTAAAAGATTCTTTTTTGGACAAATGCGGATGCTTCGAGAGAGAGTCAAAAGTTTTCTTTCCTTTTGGCAGGGATAGTCTTATTCTTGCTGGGAATATGAGTCGGGCTTTGATTCCTTTTTTTAATGATTTTATTAGAGGGATACATGCTTTTCTTTTGGACATTACAAGAAGTGAAAAGTCATTGGCCAGGATTCACTAATCCTCCGTGTAAGACTAACTAAGTCTTACTTGGAAACGGCAGTCTAAGAGTATGATGTCAGCACATCATGTATATTCATGAGGGCATTCTGACTCAACTCTAAGGCTAACATGGAGCATGCATGTCTGCAGGGGGTGTGTCAGACTGGCGAGCAGTCCAAATATCCACGTCCCTCCAAGTGCCTAAACTGCAAATGAAAAGTGAAATGAGAGAGTCCGCTCAAATGTCTACATACCCAAAACTACACTCCCCCACATTCTAAATCCCTGTACAAGTTTAAAATGTAAAGCTTTCCATTTTATTTTTTTTGTTATTCCCGATATAGCTGCCCATAGTTGCACGTGTATGCATGGGTTTGCCCATTGCTTAGCTACAGTTAGCAGTGTAGACATCGAAGAGGATAATAAACTACTTATATGCAAATGAAGCCAAAGAGCAATAGTGTAGTGGTAGAGCCTTCACATAAAGAGAAGACATTCCCGGTTTGAGTCCCACCACTCCCCTTCCCATTTTCTGTAGGAAACGTGTGCATAAAAATAACTCCTGATATTTACTTTTTAAATTTTAGTAAAGTGCATTGAAATGGCCTATGTAGTAGTGAATGAATTTATATATATATATATATATATATATATATATATATATATATATATATATGAAGGTGGAATGGTCATGCATACTTATAAATGCATAAGTAGCATACCTTAAGCAATGTGAAGCACTGCTAAACAAAGTTTACTAGTATTAAGCACAGTTAAGTATAATTGCTCATAGCTTAGCACTGCTTTAACTAGTGCAATGGCTATGTGTGGAGCTGCGCATCATGCCAACTAGCGCAAACAAAACATGTTTGCGTGGAGCTGCGCACTGCGCTAACTAGCGCAACATTAGGCAATGTCAGGTAACATAGAGCAATGTAGGGCAAAGTTGAGCAAAGTCGGCTAAACACAGCCACACCTCCTAGCTGGTCTGGCCAGTAGTAAAATAAAAAGCAATGACAGGCCTCGAATCCGGGATACTGTGCACCATAATCACAGTACAAAACCACTAAGCCATGATAGCTTAACATGTGGATGCATTTCCAACACACTCATATATATCAATGGAAGTTTACTCATTGCTAAGCAGGTCTGCTTTTAGCTGAGATTATTCAAAACCGGCCAATCACAAATAAGTGTGGGAAATGAGGCATATTTAAACCCCATAGGCAGAAATAATTGCCATAACTGGTTGTAACTCTCATATACAGACAGTATAGCTGGTGTTGGAGAGGGCTCTCATTTTCGAGCACAACGGTGGGGCATTGAGGAGTGAAAAGTAATGGTTTGGCTCCTTGTCCATCATCATGATGCAAGACTCCTGCAGGGCCAGTTTCAGGGCACTGAATACAAAGCGGAAGCCTGGAACCGTCTAGCACATGATCTCACCAGTGCCACAGGCATCTCCTCAGACTGGTGAGCAGGTCAGACACCACTACTCAGACCTGAAGAGATGCAAGGAGGACTGACTGAACCAGTGGATACAGGAGGCCCATGAAATGGAAAATGCCCCACTACTGAGTATGTAGCCATGGAATGAAGTATGTAAGAATTGCTATTGTAGTCTATATTATGGATAGGTATGTCTCAATATCCCTTCATTTACTTCACAGCTGCAGGTGTCCGTGCTGCGAATCAGCAAGCCTATGCAGATAGGCTGCTAAGGCTGTGCAACCAGGCAGGTTAGTAATTATTCTGCATGTGGTGTCATATAAAAGAAGCAAGAGAGCTTGAAAAAGAATGTTGTAACTCATTAATAAAGGTATAATAAGTGTTGAATAACTTTTCTGCATGTACTGTCATATAAAATAAGTGAGACAGTGTGAAAAGGTGGTGTAACCCATTAATAAAGGTATAATATGTCTTGAATAAAAAACCACTGCCTGCACTGATATATCAAATAAATGAGAGAGCCACTAGAAAAGTGTGTAATGTAATTAATAAAGGTATAATTCCTGGAGTGTGTCCGTGTCACTTTCTTCGATATGTTGTTGTACCCTTGCATTATAGAAATAGTACTGTTGTATTAAGAGCAGTCAACCCACACATGGGTAGGCCCATATAAAGTGGATGAAGGGATTGCCAGTAGCTGTTAAGCATATATACAGTCCTCAACTGTCGGTTCATGGCCGGTATGTACAGGTTAATCTGGCACATGAGTAGCTTGTTATTGTGTTCCCCAGAAATTTCAGTGTGCTGCTAGAAATGTAGGGGGCTGTCAACATATACCCAATAATGTCACCTGAACTCATCCAGATATGTAGATATATAAATATAAATAAAATATATAAATATGTAGCAGTAACATCTGCATCCAGGACAGTTTGTATGTCAGATACAGGTCAGGCATATCAAGAACTAGCAAAACCCATTTCACAATTAACGGACATTGCCTAGTGTAATAATACATGTAGGGGATATATAACTGCAGTCAATAGGAATGTAGTATAAAGTTATAAGTATATAAAAGTTGTTAATGGAGGTATCTTTTTACACCCTACTG
The DNA here is from genome assembly GCF_019279795.1 of Protopterus annectens. Lineage (NCBI taxonomy): Eukaryota > Metazoa > Chordata > Ceratodontiformes > Protopteridae > Protopterus > Protopterus annectens. Next base: position 615,675,840 of record NC_056734.1, on the reverse strand, counting down.
TATGTGCATAAACAATGCAATTCCACACCTCAATGGGTATGTCTAATCTCATAACATTTGTTGGGACACATGTCCTATTGGTTTATAAATATCTGCATTTACTATGATGCATGTTTCCTGTTCACATACCACAATCTTGGTGGCCTGTTACCACCTATCAAGCCTGCATGCTGTTGGAATGTCCACTGTTGTTCTATATATGAATGTGTTATGCTTGCTGTTCAACTGTTGGAACTCTGGTGTGTTGGGTTAATGGTAATACTACTGTATGCTGTTACAACTAAAATGGAATGCTGTTGGCTATTACTAACCCATATTGTCATTAAATCCTCCTAAACATAGAATGTACAGGAAGGCCGGTCCCAGTGGACCCACCTGTCCCACCTCAGCTGGCGATGGCACCTGGCACTAGCAGGTTCAGTGCGCAACCCGGGACCTCCTCCTCCATTGGTCCTGTGCCACCTTCGGATGGAAGTGCTGCAGGGGATGGGGCTTGTTCCCCCCGTGCAAGCATGGCCAGAGGAGGGCCACCTATCACCCTCCGAATGGTCTGGTCTGTGGTGCGTAGGGAGATTGAGCGTTCAGTCGCTGATCCTCTACACCAGCTCGAGGCAAGAGTGGCACAACTCACGGGTGAGCCTGCCCCTCCTACACAGCCCCCAGCACAGCCACCCTCCAGGCTGTGAAGGGGCAGTGGTGACTGCCAATGGGTGGGGATCTCAGTTCCACTGTTGCCATCTGTGGGCTCATGGGCTTGTGATTTCCAAACATCCTTCCTCGTCAATGGTGTTCACCCACCCCATGTGTCATATTACACCCCTGTATGCATCTTGTTTGTCTTGTCTGTTTACCTCCCCAACCTACCTCCCAAAATATACCTACTTCCCCTACCTGAAAAAAAAATGGGCAATCTGCTCCCACAAAAAAATTACGCCCCATACATAGCTTCCCATTTTGGACACATGTCCACTGGACACATAAACTGAAATTTAATTGTCAGTACAACATACTTCATTATCCTCACCCCTCTCTCAGGGGTGGAAGGTTTCAAATTTCCCTACAAATTACTAGTATATGCACAGCTGTTGCTGTTAAAGAAATGAGCAGCTATGGACATTCCCTACACCCATCCTGCACATCCTGAGCTGTTTTCCCTACTGTATTTCCTTCTTTGTACCCCTTTTTCACCACTTTCCTATCTTTCCATTTTCTTTTCTTTCAAAGAAATGAGTGCGGGGGGTTAGCGTGAGTAAGCACTTTTAAGCAATAGTTAGTGGGTTTGCATGAGTGTGCGCTTGTGTGTGCTTAGCTAAGTATTGCTAAGCATTGTGTAAACCCGCAAACCCACTTACAACTGCTTAAAAGTGCCTTAGTCACCCTGCATATGAGGGGCCTTGTTCTGCTCAGCAGCAAAATAAAATAGCACTGTCAGTCTCGGACCTTGAACACACTAGACTGCATGAAGTACCACTAAGCCACAGTAGATATACAGCAGGTTGTTGCTAAAATATATATATCATGCATCAGAATGAGTGAATGTAAAGGAAAGATAGGAATGCCATAACACAAAACCTGTTCTGTGGAACATTACCAGCAGTTGTTGTAGAATTGCATTACATGACTGTGATAACATAACTAGACATTCTAGCGGGAAATAATGTTACAGCAGCACTTTACAACCCCCACACAGTATCATAGCAGGACAATCCCCACCCAAATGTACAAAATACCTGTGTGTTCAAGGTACAGCAAGGATGTAGGTAGGCATACTCAGTACTGGAATTGCCAGGTTTTCATGAGCATCCTGTGATAATGTCAACAAAAGAAAAAGCACAAACTGTGCAGAAGTGAGTACATTAATATCCACAGTACAGCAGTTCCCAAACAGTTCATGTGCCAAATGAAAACATCTCAATAACTATGTATGTATGGCAGCTAATTGTATAAGTAGAAAAGAAACTACATACTCCCATGTATCTTGTGTTAGCATTTGTAGGGGTGAGTACAATTCTACACTGTCAGCTGTGTACTGGAAGTGGCAACATTCAAGTCTGAGTACAACATTCAAATCACTGGCTACACCCCTAGCATCAGTTATGAGAAGTATACCAACCTTCTGGCTTACACAATGGTGTCCACAGCAAACAAGCATGGTCCCTACTTTAGAAGACTTAAAGGGCTATGCCTACCTGACTTAGCAATTTATAGCATTGGGTTGCTATGACAGTGAGTACTGCAAGTACCACACAGCAGGCTGCATGCAATTGCCAAATGGTGGCCACCAATTGGTGTAGAGGCCATCACATGCACATGTGCAGATACCTATAAAAGCAGGCTGTACTTGCTGTCCACACATGCAATCATTTCATTGCAAGTACGGAGGGAGAGTGAGAGAGAGAGAGAGAGATGGATGGATGCAGACAACAGCAGCAGAAAAAAAGAAAAAAGATCAACAAAAAATATATTGAAAGAAAAAATAATATATTAAAAAAAAAAGAAAAACTAAAAGATTATATTGAAAAATAAACAATATATTGAAAAAATATATTGAAAAAATATATTGAAAAAAATTGAAAAAAATTATATTGAAAAATAAATAATATATTGAAAAGAAAGAAATAATTATATTGAAAAAAATATATATATCTAGAAAAAAATTACAAGCTATAAAAAGAAAAGTTATTAGGAAACACACGAAACCGACAAATACGAACACATACAAAGGAAAGGTATGTAACAGCTATGCATTTACTGGCATGTAGTAGATGTTTATGAAGAGTACTCTACATAGTTTGAATCATCCATATGTGGCAGCAGTACGTATCTATGCACAGATGCCCTGCATAACTACTGGCATGGAGAAATCAGTGTGTAGCTGTGTGCAGTGGGATATGACTGTGACATATGTAGTTCAGCATTAAATGTCAAACATCTGATACATGTTATCTGTATTCTGCACAGTAGTGTGTACAATGTCTGTTTGGGGGAGTAGCGCATATGGTTATATAAACATGGATGTGACGGAGTAACAAATGCATGATAGTCATATTAATGTGTAGCTTAGCATTGGCAACAGCTGTACCAGGCTAGTATGCTAAAATAGCATTTGCAGCTATATATACACCCTCTAATATTACTGTGTGCTCACATGTGCCAACTGTTCATGTTGCAGCAAGGCCCAACAGGTCAGCCGTGAGGTACACGAGCTTACAACAGTGTGGACCTTGTGTGTGTATGGCACACACATATGGAGAGATCTGTCTGTGTCAGATATATTAGCATCTGTACATGTGCATAGAGCAAGGGACATACTGCAACTGTTTGTAAAGGGTGGACATACATATGTGGTTGAAGGTTGTTATGTGCATATTTCTGTGTAGGTTGTAGTGTGTGGCAAACAAGACAGCATACAATGCTGGTATATGACATGTGGTGGTTAAACGCTGTGGGTATGATTCATCAGGTTTGCAGTGTTGCAGCCAGTAAGGCCTGCTAAATCTACATGGGCTGAGAACACCTTCAATGCATTCCGCACAACACTGTGCAATATTATGACATAACTGTATACCTCACAACCTTCACATAATTGATATCCCCACCATGAAAGGTGGACTGTATATGTGCCTATATGTATATCTATATGTACACCAATGGATGTTTATATGTGTGTGTGTGTGTGTGTGTGTGTGTGTGTGTGTGTGTGTGTATATATATATATATATATATATATATATATATATATATATATATAGAGAGAGAGAGAGAGGGTCATATTTACTGCAACAGATGCCTGGTGACAAAGCCATGGACACAAGCTCAATGTTGACACTGCATTTGCATCCCTTCTTGCAAAAACTCTGTAACCATTAACTACCACATATTTTTATTTATTTATTTATCATTTGTTGACCGGGAATGTCCGACTAGGTTCCACAGAGCCTGTTTTCAGTAGAGGCCTGGGGAGAAATGCTCCAGATGCATGTCTTTGGAATGTGGGAGGAAACCGGAGTACCCGCGAAACCACGCAAAACCCACATAGGTGGTAGTCTACCTAACACTGAAGGTGTGATAAGAGACCATGGGACACAGGTGGACAGTAGTCTCCCCTTTGATAATCACAGTGCCACACTAGTCATGTCATCTGTTTATGTGGCACACATCATCACAAAAGGTGTGCCATCCAGGAAAACATAGGTCAGTGTTCCCCTCTACTAATCACACATAAAGCCCATTATAGAGTACAATGCACCATGTGGTATGTACCTCACAAGATATCTACAGCAACTGGAAACAACACAGATATACCTCACAAAGAGTAATACTGGCCTCAAACAGATGCCCTATGCAGACCATCTCAGAAACCCACAGCTAGACTGTGTCGCATACCGCCTACCCAGAGGTGACCTCTGCCTAACATACTAAGCTATGTCAAACCCAGAACTGTTGGATATGCTCCACGTAAATAGATCACAATCCCTATGAGCTACACACTCTAGGGACCTAAGCCCTGTGACCTCAATAAACAGCACATGCTGGAGGGATAGATTCCAAACTCAGAGACATCCCATACTCTGGAACAAACCACCTATCAATAGCAAACAAAGCTCCTAATTAGCAATCATCATAAATAATCCTGATGATTGTATGGGAGATAGGTAATACACCCCAGGAATCACCTCTGTGGCTCTGCTTGACAGGGCCACTTGAAACGTACTTACCTGTGTGTCAAAGGCCAGGGTAGCGTATGGCTAGACTTCTATAGGCTCTAGGGTCAATAGCCTATTACCTACCTATGAAGCGATACACACCCACATGTACTTGTTGCAATAATTGCTATGTGAGGTTGACTGAGTGTGATGGTGAATGTGTTGGTGAATATGTCAGAGTTCTGTATATGTATGATAGCTTAGTGGGAAACTGTTTCTGTCATGGTATTATGTGTCCTAGCTGTGATCCCAGCAAAAGATGTATATGCAATTGCTAGGCAGAAAAAGCAGTATGCCATATAGTCTGACATAGACCCTTGGTGTCGACTGGGGTGTCCCATTGTAGGCTAAAGCAGTACATGTATGCTTATTGAGTGTTACTGCTGGTGAATCCAACTCCTGTATGAACTGTAGTACTACCTGAAGCTGTATGCCTACACAGCACAGTATGGTGTATGTCCACATTTCTTGTGTGTTCCTTGTAGTCTTCACAGATTACATACCTCAGGCATAAGGCTTTGTAATGACTGACACACAGTACTGTATGTCACACAGGTAAAGGTCATCTGGGTTGCCATACCTTTGTCTCTGGTATGTATGTCTGATGTGTGTGTGGGTATGCCTGTACCATGGCCTCGGTCATATGTGTGTTACAGGATATAAGTGCATATCTAGCAACATGTATAGTCTAGTACAGCAGTATGCAACCTATATTAATGAATGTGCACATATGTTAGGCAGGGCTTTGCCATCAACGACTAGTGTGGTATACTGGTAATACTGTAACTGGACTTTACAATCATTGCAATGGAATACATATTTCTTGATGCATTAGCTTGATATATACCTCCTGTGGCTAGGTGGTGCATTGTCCATACAGTGTGCCATGTACTGTTGTATTGTATAGTCTTACATACTGGTTTATCTTTGTTGCTGTGCAAAACATGGTTTGATATATAGAGTGTGCCAGGCACTGTCAGGCAGTTGTGCGCTGAGCACTGATACGTGGTATTGAAAGTGTGTATCCTCTGACAGCCAATAGGTTGCTATATATGGCAGTTAATTGATATCTGTACTTTAGAATGTTAAGTGTGCCACATGACTTGCTCACACATATTGTTTCATTGTCTTCCAGGGTAATGGTCCACCATTGTAACCCCACCTACAGCCCGGCATAGGAGGAACATATAACAACAAGCCTGGTGCAGCACTATGCCCTGCTGTTCTCCAGAACCAGCCAGGACCAGCATGAGCGGACTGCACTGTGGCAAGATCTTGTCCGTAGGGTAAATGACATAGGCATGCATAACTGGACATATGAGCAGGTACACCATCACTGCAGTGATTTAATTAGACATGTTCAGCAGCGTGTGTCAGATATCCGTAGACAACAGCTTGCCACAGATGGTGGGGTAGCCATCCACCCCCCCACCCCCCACCAGAGTGGAGGAGCTGCTCCTGAGCCAGGTGGCTCCTGGCCAACAACAACAACAACAAGTAACATGTATCATCATGGAGGCCGGAGCCACCCAGAAAGTTGACACGGAGCAGTGCAGGTAATATGGCATAGCTGTAGGCTACTGTTACCTCTATTGATAGAGCATGCTCATGGGAGATGTGTATTGTGTAGTTAGAGGATGTGGTGCCTAGTGTTGTGCAATACTAATAATTTGGAATGTAATCTGTAGGCTTGTGACTGTCAACCGTTGTACTACTGTAAGATTGCAAACACACAGTAGCAATGCCACAGTTGTTGCCACTGACGAACTGTCTCATATCCTTGTAGGTCCCTCTGGTGTGACAGCAAGGCAGTAGACCCATGCTAGTGAGTGTGTTCTACATTTAATATTGCTAATTAACTGTGCATGTCATAGGTGAGCTGTAGACCATGTACACATAACACATCTATGCATAATGCATGCTGTGCATGTTTGCTGTGAGACTATGCACATCCCAGTAATGTGGGTAGCTGCCTAAAACACATACAATACACAGAGCATCCCATGCAATTGTGGCAACACTGTAGTGGACATTGGATAGGCAGAGGCGATGCACATGCACACAACATGCACAACTTTGTCATACGCAGTACACGTTCACATGCTACACATGGCGTATTCAGACACCCACTGTAAGGTCACACTCCAGTATCCCAAACAACATCCATACAGCACACATAATATACCTGAGGGGTAGATGCCTCTCATGTGGCTGTGCGACACTCTTCAACACATAACACATTCATGTTAGGCAATGCCCCCTAATGGGCACCATACAAATCCATGTAACAACTGGCTGTGAAATGGTGAATGTAGCCATGGTACAGCAGTTCTGGTACAGCACGGCATGTGCCGGTCTGGCACACATTAGTAGCCTTGAGTGACCACATGATGCTGCATGATGATGGCTCATGGTACAACACCCCATCCAGTTACAGTGACCACAGTACTACACATAGCATTAACAGCTATACACCACAATGTTGTATGTGTGCAAACATATGCACCGATACACAATATGCATAGCAAACACCATTTGTACAAAGTGACACATATATGTCTTGTAATGCTATTGAGTGTATAGGTCACATGACACACACTGTGTATGTGTGATGTTTACTGTTGCAGTTGTGTTGTAGCATGCCATGTCATGGCTGGCACTGGCATGTCCACAATATGTCCTACACTCAACATAACCACTGTACAATGGCTATGCTGAGCAATGATATTCCATCAGGTATACATGCACCATTCATCCTGTGTGTATACATAGAATGCATGTGCTAAACCTGTGTCCATATTTATCTGCTAAAGACACAGACACTCTAATCAGAAATGGATATCTATGTGACACACAGATACACATCCAGCCATGGTATGTATACCTGTGAGTGATGGTGCACAGGACATTGCAGAGCTTTTAATACTTACACAGCAATATTGTGTCCATGTACACATTGCATTCCAGCGTGAGGCCAATCACTGAACAACAACACACATGCATCAAAGCCATGTATACTGTTATTAGCAAGGGCTGTCTACACCCACATTGCATGCTGTTGAGCAACACACATCCTGCATGCTGACATGTGTGATATAACTGTTTGCCTTGTGATACTGTACCCCACCATCACCCGCTATTGAGTACGTTCTGGATTGCTGGTGGTGGTGGTGGTGTGTGTGTGTGTGTGTGTGTGTGTGTGTGTGTGTGTGTGTGTGTGTGTGTGTGTGTGTGTGTCTGTTTTAGTGAGGAGTGCATTCGTGTGCATGTGTGCATGTGTTCATGTATTCATGTGTGCATGTGTGCATGTGGTCATGTGTGCTGACATCATGTACAGGCCGTAAAGTGCGTTTCCTGTCTTCCTCTCACAGGTGCTGACTTTGGGCTGGTTCACTGCAGCAGGGAAACTGATGTCACTGAACAAAATAGTGATAATGATGATAGGTGTGTTGAGGCACAGGCATGTTTGCCAGGGTCTGTCTTTGGGCCGCCAATCGACAGTACACAAGTGTCCACCCCATCCATGCACACAGTCATACTGCCAATACATCCATCCATCACCAATGCCCTTAGCTGAGGGACAGTGTACAGTCGGCATTGGCCAGGACAGTGTGGTATCCATGGCACATGCATCCCGACACAGCAGCCATACCCAGATGTCTGGAAGGGTACCACATAGGCAGATGTCCAGGGGTTCTCATTGGAGCACTGCTGCTTATCATGCCACTGGCAGAAGTGCCACAGGTCTTACAACCTCACGCATGTTCCAGGCTGTCATGGAGGCACAGGCATGTATGGAACGGTACACCAGACAGGGACTAAGAGCACAGAGGACACATAACACTGCCATAATTGACAGTTTCCGTGACCTAGCTGGTGCACTGAGGTCACTGATAGTCATTGGGGAGTGACATTAGATGTCTTCCGCAATGTTATGTCCATGTGTCAGGACAGTGCGGGATGGTTGAGTCGTCAAGTGGGTGTATGCCAGAAACATCTGCAGCTGGCAGTCGCCACGGACGTCCCTCAAGCCACAGCCGCTCCTGTAGTGCCAGTACCAGCCCCAGCAATGTTGAGGGTGGGCTGTCCATAGAACATTCTAGAAGACCATGTGCACGTGGCTCTGGACAGTCCCAACAGGGACTTGGGTCCAGTGTACATCCATCTACCTCTGGGGATAGTACCCAGTCTGGCTTAGTACCTGATAGTGTCAGTAGCACCCCTGCCAGGCACAGGTACCATATCCTTGGCCAGAGACGGTGATCTGTAAAGCCTCGCAGGTACAGTCTGTGGCTGTCCCACAAATACCCGTATATGGCAACCACATGGTGGAATTGTGTGCATGCAGACACACACACATATAATCCAGACACCTAGGGCTAACACATACCCACACACATTACATCAACATTGGTCCATAGCAGTATTCTTGCCCCTCACACACACACACACACACACACACACACACACACACACACACACACACACACACACACACATACATGGCGATTGGATGGCTCACTGTAGGCCTCTGGCAAACCAACAACACACCCTGTGCATATGATAAAACCTGTGCCACATCCTGTCATCTGTATCATCGATGCAGGAACAAGCTACCATGGTGCTGATGCACAGGGTGTCTTTATAGCAGTATAGCAATGTTAGCATGTTGTCAGCAGTAGAGTGTAATGATATGCTTGAAGGTGTAGCTGAGCAGGCATGATGCATTAAAGCTATGATTGTCATTGTAGTGTTGTTTACACCAGTGTTAGTTCCAATAGTGTATTGTCCACCCACGTGCCACTTGGCTGATGTGTGCAGTATTGGCAGCATGTGTTAGAGAGTGGACAGTATGTCTGGGATGTGTGTGTCACAGATTTGCAGGTGTACAGTTGTGAACATGGTGGAGGTGCACTGCCTGCATATACGTGCATAGTGGACACATGGGCAGGGTGACATGCTCTGTATTACACAGTAACACTCCATAGTTTCTGTTGGTGGCCAGTATGCATTGTACTACACACATTTCGGAACCTGACTACACATGTGTGTATGACATGGTTTGACACTGTGCTGTGGGTGATACTGTTACTATCTGTCATTGCTTTGCATTCTGGTAGTATACATAACTTCAACAGCCTGACCATAACCAATCGTTAGATGATGTCTTGACAACTGACACACAGATGTAGGACACACAGCAACATTTGGATCCTTCAGGTACTATACTATGCCAGTAACCAGTGGTATTCACCTGCACCCATTACTGAGACCACTCCTGTTTGGCATATAGCTCTCTTAGGTACAAGCAATCACAGTAGGGATATGTCCGTCCACGTCTGGTAATGCATACTGTGTCCTATAATGCATTCTCCAGGTGACACACACATCTTTCACAAGGGTATCATACAGACAGATACCTGTTGTCAAACCCATGCTGTAAAGCTATAAGCCAAACTAAGCATAGTCATCCACCTTTACGGAACATAGTATCCCCACAGTACCACATAGGTAGTAGCCACCAACATGATGAACAGATACCGATGTGTACATGCAACCTAGTGTTTTGTCATCTCTCCTTTGATAATCACATTTCCTGAGGTATTTTGAAATCCATCGGTGGATCACATAAGCAATAAAGGGTCTGCATGCATATCCACAAAGGTTGTTGTACACCTATAATGAATAGTCATAATTGACAGACTTTGCTGCGTTTGAACAGGTCTGACATATACCTCAGCCATAAACCCCCACTCACACAATTCAATAGAAACCTTAATGAGTGTGTGTGACACGGATGACCTAGGCCAGGGATCACTGCAGTGGTTGGCCTTGTCACAAGCATACAGATGTGACCTAAGGTCTGGGAAGCAGCAGCACAGTCTGGCAATGATGACAGCTGTGTTGTTGGAGAAAGCAGGGTTCCCACACATGCAATAATTGAGGTAACATGTACATATATATATTTGCCACACAGCTACTTCACATGTGCAATGCGTACTGATATGTCATACAGTATTAAAAGCAAAACCCACAACACATTGACCAACAGTGTCACACACACTCACCAAGTGCAGGATTCAAACCCCTTCCAAACTACTTCATAATACTGGAGGAGTACGCATTAACACGACATGCTATACACATTACTGGGGGGTATCTTTTCCACAGGTATATTTGTAGGATGGTGACATCATCAGTCTTGACAAAGATAAGTATACACTTGTAAGGTGTTCTACTACTCTACAAAAAGGTTGATCCTCTCCAAGGTAATTACACACACACACACAGTTGTCAAGTGCAGGATTTAAACACCTAACTACTTCATAATACTAGAGGAGTACGCATTTACACGATACACTACACACATTACTGTGAGTTCTCTTTTCCACAGGTATATTTGTAGGATGGTGACATCATCAGACTATACAAAGTGGGTTACATTAGGTGACTTTAGGTGGACTACATAGAAGGAATGTCTAAACACTTTGGCCATGTGACCATCAAAGGGGAGTTTGCTATCTACCTGTGTCCCCAGGGCCATAATGACTTTCTCCGTACATACTGGATTACCACCTATGTGATAATTTGTGTGCACATTGTTTTACCCAAAGGGGAAGCCTATGCATTCATTGGCATTCAGCTTGAGGGCACTGTTTTGACACCAGGTATCAGTGTCTATAAGACACTTCTGGAGGATGTCTGTGTCAGCTGTAGAGTCAGTTATGGACCACAGTTTGCAGTCATCAGCAAACCTGTTCAGCCATGCAACTCCTGTGCTTGCCTGTACCTCTGAGCAGTATCTACTGAACAGGTGGGGACCCAGGACCAAGACCTGTGGGATGTCATTTGTGACTAGCTTAGAGTCAGACATAGCACCTGCAACTCTGAACATATGTGTTTGATCTGTGAGCCACTTAGCCACCCATCCTGTGACATAGCTGTCAATGCTCAAGCTGGTATGCTTGTCCATGATGACAGAGTGGGGAATGGTGTAGAAAGTCCTTAGTGAGGTCCAGGTGGGCTGTGTGGACTACTTTCACCTCCATCCATGTCCTTGGTAACTGTTTGAAATAAGTCAACTAGGTTTAGGAGCCAGGATCTGCCTTTAACAAGGCAAAGATGTGTAGAGTCCACTGTCTGGAGGTCTCCAATGTCTCTGTTTATGGGTTCCATAACAATTTGCTCAATAGATTTATAGACCAGGCTGAGTAGACATATAGGGCAATGGTTTCCAGGTTCTGTTGTGGCACCCCCTTTGTGGAGCTGGATGACTGTTAGTGTATGCCATTCTTTGGGTACATAGCCTGTGGTACGCTTGAGTTTGGACAGTAGATGTAGGTGAGCGTGTAGTTCCTTTTGGGCCTAGTGTAAGACACCGCCTGGGACACCATCCAGTCCCATTGATGCTGTGTTCTTAGCTTTGGAGAGGACTGTCTTTACCTGCATGTCCATGACGTCTGGGGCTCTGCATCTTTCTGTGATGGACACAGGGCCATTTGGGGGTGATGGGGGGGAGTTTACACTGAACTTGTCCCCCTGGATGTGGGCAATGAAAGTTGGTTCAGTGTATTTCTTTCCATTTTTCAGTAGCTGACAGCATATTTGGAAGTTGACACCTACATGTCTGGTATAGCTACCAAAGGCTTTGTGGTTGTTATTCTTACATTCCTTTGCTATTTGTCTTTAGAAACTGTCCTTGGATTATTTTATGAGCGATCATTGTTTCTTCCTAATAATGATCAGTGATGCCTTTCCTTTAGTGAAGTTGGATCTATCATGTGTTCGTTTCCTCCTTCTCTTGTCTAGCTTATTTATGGACAAAAAACACCTGCTTGGTGTCTAATTTTTGGAGGAGTGCATCTTGGATTTATTTGTGATGTCTTGTTCCATGCATCCCTGTAGATGCTCATAGGATGCACTTGTAAATGATTTGGCAGATTGTATACCATTATCCTATAGCAAGGAGGCTTTGGAACTTTCCACTTTGGTCTTGGGAAGTGTGCAGTTTGCTTTTGAATATGTCTTCACAGTGGTTTCATTGACTGGGTGGGGGGCGGGATGTGGATGTCCAGTGTGATTACTTTATGATCTGATATTACCAGCGAGGGGTTTATCTCTGTTGTGGAACACTGGTACCCCATGTTAGTGATGATCATGTCCCGTATGTTGTCACCTCTAGTGGGCATGGTGACCAGATGTTCCAGGGTGTTAGAGTTTTTAAACTCTAGGAAACATTGGGCAAAGGACCTTGTACATGAGTAATTCATCCACTCAATGTTTGGGTAGTTGTAATCTCCTCATATAATGGTGTTTGATAGGACCTTTGTATTTTCCACTGTTCTCAGGAATACTTAGTGAGGTTCCTGAGACAAGGTACGTGATCTGTAGCAGGCTACAATCTGATGAGCAGCTTTGCCCAATGTTAGTTGCACTTGCATGGTCTCCAAGGCCTCATGCAGTGCTACTAACCTGAAGGTGTGGGTATCCATAAGGTAAATGGATACATCCCTTCCTTTTGTATTTCACTCACGGTTTTGGGTCTGAAGGTCAGAGGGATTGTGAGTGTTTTAGGTGGAGCATGTCCAACAGCTCTGTGTTTGACATAGCTTTGTATGTTAGGCAGTGAACACCTCTGAGTAGGCAATGTGCAAGGGAGTACAGATGGAGCATTTTGAGATGGTCTGTGTTTGGCATGTATTTCAGGCTGCTAATGCTCTTTGTGAGGTATTGCTGCAGGCTTACCAGTTGTTGTGGTTGTCTTGTGAGGTACATAGCAAAAGTGGCATTGTACTCTATTATAGTTCTAGTGAGTGATGAGTAGAGAAGAACAATGTCCTCTTCTATTCTGCATGAGACACATTTTGTGATGAGGTGTGCCACATAGGAGGGTTTCCTGACTACTGTGGGAATGTGATTATCACAGTTGTGTCCACTGTCCACATGTGACCCAAAGTCTCTTGTCACACTTTCAGTGTGAAGTATACTACCACCTATGTTGTAGTTCTTGGCAACAGAGTTTTTAATAAAGCGGATGGCAATTCACCTTTTGGCATTGAGATAGAGCCCATGGCTTTGACAACAGCCATCTGTCTCAGTGAGGCCCTTTTGTAGGTTGTCCACATCTTTAGTGTTTACAGTTATGGCTCCTAGTTTGCAGTCCTCTGGAAACTTCAGTAGCCACAGACCTTCCACGTTAAATTTTACTTCAGGGAAGTAGATACTACACAGCCTGGGATGTTATCTGGTCCCATGGCTGCTGTGATTCTGGCTTTGGAGAGTGTTATTTACCTGTGCAGCCGTAATGACAGCAACTTTGCAGTCTTCCATTATAGAGATGTGCTCTTTCATGAGTGAGAGGGGGGTAAAGTTAACACTGATCCTATCTGCCAGGATGTTGGCAATATCAGTTAGGTCTGTATATTTAGTGCCATTGAGCTGTAACTCAGAACAGATCTGAGTGTAGCCATGACATGTACCTGTCTGTTGGGAAGAGATCTCCTGAGTAGACAGTATGCAACAGAGTACAGATTGGGTTACATTTAGTCTTGTTGCATGGGGCAACTATTTGTGGCCAGTAATCCTCTTGTTAAGGTACTTCAGTGGTCTTTCTGGCTGCTGAACATGCCTAGTCAGATTCATCGCAAGTGTGTTGTGATACTCTGTGACGGGTCTGATGACCGCTGAGTAGTGGGAACCTCCTTTGACCTACATGCACAGACCTTGGCAGTTTGTGTGAACACATAGCATGATTTTCTGACCACTTTGTGTATGTGTTTCTGGAAGTAGAGATGACTATCCACATTTGTCCATAGATCCCTTATTATCACATCCTTATTTAGCGTGTGTGAGCATGCCCAGTATGAACTTTCAGTATGTTGTTGCCTGACATTTGCTTCGTTTATTAAAGTGTGTGGGCATGCCCAGTATGACCTTTCATTGTGATGCTGAATGAAATCCACTACATTTGTTGTAGTGTGTGAGCACGCCCAGTATAGGCATTTATACTATATGTGTATGGCAAATCAAGTTGTATTTTTACAGCAGGGCTCATCTTTGTGTCATAGATCAACAGGGATCATGCTGTGCCAGCAGGGCTTCCATGAGACACTTTGCATAGACTTATCAACATTTCTACATACAGGGGGGACAGCTATTCTTTGTACATTTCTACCCGGGGGCACACCTGATTGTTACTGTGGGTGTACATAGGATGAGGGTTTCACCTGACACTTATACACATTTGCTATCCCTGCACTGCTACATACGGTACACCATTTCAGTCTGTACTGTTGCCTATCATACTGGCTTGAGGCATACTACTGTGCTACAGATCCTAGCGTCCAATGTCATGTATATTAGATTGCGACTTCATAGCCTACACAACCCACATCACACCACCTGGCCTGATGTTCTCTGTCTGCATATGCCTGTGGGGGAGGTTATCTATATGCCTCTTTAGGGGCATGATACATCATTTCTTTGTGTTTGCATTAGTGTACAATTGTCCTGCTATGTGTGTGCCACTGAAATGCTATCATGGCTTAGTGGTTCAGTACTGTGACTATAGTGCACAGTATCCTGGGTTTGAGCCCTCACCGCTTTTTATTTTCATGTTTGGCAGACCAGACTGCTTAAGGAACAGTAAAGGAAATATGAGCATGTTTACCTGACTTTGCTCAACTTTGCATGAATTTGCCCAACCTTGCCCAACATTGCTCAATGTTGCCCAACATTGCGCTAGTTAACACGGGCAATTTTGTTTACATATACTAAATATTGGTAAATGCTGCTTAGCACTGCTTTATATTGCTTAAAACATGGCAATCATGCCTCAGGTGGTGCTGCAGGGCTGCCTATGTCGGATGCACATACTACACTCCCTATACATGTTTGGAAACAGGTAGTGTCAAGTTAGGCATCCCTTTTATTTTATGTGCGAGTCAGAGAGAGGTATAATTTCCAGGGTTCCTACTGAGCCAGTGTATGTGCTATGCGTTGCCTCTTTGCCAAGGCCAAGGCATACTGGGCATGCCTCCTTCTGCCTACTGGGGCAGGCTCAGGTTGTTCCTCCTCTGAGTCACGCTCTGCCTGTGCAGGCCTTGGCAATGGTGGGGGGCTGTTTGGCCCTGCCCCATGCTGTTCCTGCTGCAGCTGTTTTCGCAGGATCATCTTGTGTAGCATGGCACATACCATGACAATTTGGGTACATGTAGTTGGTGAGTACTGCAAGGCTCCACCAGATGTGTCCAGGCACCGGAACCATGACTTGAGCATCCCAAACACATGCTCGATTACATTTCGTGTTTGTGTGTGTGCCTCATTATGGAGTTCTTGTTCAGGTGTGTGTGCATTTCTGATGGGTGTCATCAGCCATGGCTCCAGTGCATATCCAGCATCCCCAACTAGGTGACCATTAGGGATGTCCCCATTGGCAAATGTCTGGTACAGCTGCGTCAGATGCCAGATATTGGAATTGTGGTAGCTTCCAGGGCAGCTAGCACACACATTCAGTATTATGCCCTGGGCATCGCACACAACCTGGCAGTTGATGGAGTGGAAGCCCTAGCGGTTGATGTAGGCCCTACCCTGCTCACTGGCTGGTGCTTTGATGTGCATGTGCGTTTAGTCAAGTGCACCCACTACCTCAGGGTATTCCACTATTTGCTGGAAGAGACGCATATTGCTGGCCAATACCTCACGGGAATTGGGGAAATATACATAAGCAACATGTGCTGACATGGTATTCAGGAACTGGTGCAGTACCCTGGATGCTGATGCCTGCGAAATCCCCATCATATCACCAGTTGGTCTCTGGAAGGAACCTGTTGCTAGCATTCTTAGGCCAACACATACCTTGGTTTCCACTGGGATGGGTTCCCCTCTGTTGGTTCTTTGTGTGAGGCATGGTCTGCACAGCTCAACAATTTGCTGCAGGAGGTCTCTGTCCACTCTATAGCGCTCCACTATCTCCAGCTCATGTAGCCCCTGGTAGGTTACCCTGGGTCTGTACACTCATCTCCGTCTCCTCACTGTGGGTTACTCAGCAGGATTTGCAATGGCAACACCCTCAGCATCTTGCACATGTTGCCTTATAAGAGCAATGGCAGCCCCTAACATTTTTTTGTCTCAGTTAAGCTTTTTAAGTTTTCACTTCTCTTTGTACACTGCAGTGTTGCAGTGTTTTTGAGAAAAACATGGGGGGGGGGATGTTGTTTGTAGAGTTTTAAGTGCTGGGTTGGGCTGGGCTAGTGTACTGCCTGTGTAATTGGCTGATTCTTACTGATTTCACCTGGCAATTCTGCTAGTTATCCTTGGTTAACTTCTACTTCTTTTCCTTCCTTTTCCCTTTTTGTTTCCACAGGGGGCAGCGACGCACAAACAAGCACAAACACGTGCACACGCATGCACACAGGCTTACACAGGCTTACACGGGCTTACACAGGCTTAGGCAGGTGCACATGCATGCACACAGGCTTAGACAACCTTATACAGGCTTACACAGGTGCACACATGTGCACACAATCTTAGATGGGTTTACAGGTGCGCACACGCACCCACGCATCTTTGCAAGAAACTTTAGTGATAACCCCGGCATACACCTTCAGTTTCTGGGTTTCAGTTCAGACAACTGTAGACACGCCTCTTCCAGTCCTGAGTAACTCACAGCAAACACATGCCACTCTGCTCCAATAAGCTTACAGTCTTTGATACATATCCCCCCTCATGATGTTACCTATATTTTACTCTGTTACTCCCCTAATCCTACTCTTACACTCTAGGGACATGGTTCACATGGCAGGGAAAATTGGGATTCACTATCCTTATACTCATTTGCATAGGATTGCCTACCAATGCTTGGTTACATCTCTCGGACTGAGCTTTCCCCCTTAGCAACCACTACTCAGTAGCCATGTTGTCTTCAGCCTGCCATTCACCTGCACGGCAGATGAATATATTTAATAAAATGCCTATTTTTGGATTTTATTTATTTTTTTCCGGTTTTTAGAGTGCCGCACGTTTGTGCAGCACTGCGCTATGATTAAACATTGGAGATCAGGGGAAAAAATGTGTTTTTTATTATTTTGCAACACATAAGAATGCCAATGGCCTTATATTTGGCCATTGGCATGCTTCCTCAACTGGATGCATCCTTTATTTGGAGCTGTCATAGCTCCGTTTTGCTATTTGCAGAATGGTACTCAGTTACCAACAGAGTACATTTCTGCAAATAACACTACTCTTACTCGGACACGTTAGTGTTTCCTGGATCACACATTTACCTCATTTGCATAGCTTTCAGCAGCAAATGAGGTAATTTGCATAACCTAACACTGTCCGTGCAAGAGTCATTTTAGGAGCTCTCATGCACGCCCCTGCCGGCTGTTCCTGGATCGCTTGGCAGACATATTGGCTGTCTGGAGTCTTACTCTACTTTTAGACTCCGTGCAAGCGTTCATGAATCTGGCCCATTGTCAAACCTAATAGTTTGAATACCAATTTTTAGTGGAGCAAGGGACCAGGCAGTTCTTATACAAGGTCTCTGTCTTGAGTGGAGATAAATCTTACAATAATAGATCTCTGATGGCTTTTTTACTTGCTACAGAAGTTGTAGTTAAAGACCTGTGTGCCTTTCTATCCTGAAGGATAGTGTTTCAGGTAGGTTTAGGATTTTAGGAGTCCAAGAAGTCAAGAAATTAATCACATTGTCCCCCTACATCTGTTCTGGGATGTTTTTTTCCTGATTCTATTCTCAATGTCATCTATCTTAGGTTCATAGGTTCATAGGTTCATACTAGGCTATCTGCCCTAGGGTATTTATAAGCCTAGCCAGAGTGTGTTTGGCTTTCACCACCCATTTTAAATTAATTTTGCTATGCCCTTTTTCAAGGTTAGTATACTGTGCCTCTGTCTAACAGTGACACAGAAGTGATACCCGGGGTAAACCTACTATCTCCCATCCACTCATCAGGATTCCTCTTGAAGAGAGTCAATGAGGGACTCTGCCTAACCTGGAATGGGATTTTATTCCAGAGTGAACAGAGCCTCTGGGTTATGAATCTGTCCCTTCAGCATGTCCTATTTATTTCAGTGCTGAGGTTCAAGTCTCTCGAGCACGTAGCTCGATGGGATTTGGATTTTCTGAGGTGCAGCATGTCCATTAATTCCGGGTTGGACATGGCTTTATACGTCAGGCACAGATCACCTCTGAGCAGGCAGTATGCCACTGAGTAGAGCTGGAGTTTCTTTAACCGGGCAGCATATGGCATCTGTTTGAGCCCTTTGATCCTCTTGGTGAGGTACTTTTGGGCTCTTTCCAGTTGCTGCAGGTGTTTGGTAAGGTACATCCCAAAAGGGGTATTGTACTCAATTATGGGCCTGATGAGGGATGAGTAAGGAGGCACGATGACCTCCCCTGATCTAGATGTGAATCCCTTTATGATTAGGTGGGCTATATAAAATGTTTTTCTAACCACTTTGGCCACGTGGTTATCAAATGAGAGATTGCTATCAACTTGGGTCCCCAGGTCCCTAATTACTTCTTCCGTACTTAATGGATTACCACCTATGTGGTAATTTGTGGGCACTTTGTTTTTGCCAAAGGGGATGACTATACACTTCTTGGCATTTAGCTTGAGGCCATGGCTCTGGTACCAGTTGTCTGTTTCTATGAAGCCCTTTTGGAGGATGCTTGTGTCGGCTGGAGAGTCAATTATAGCGCCCAGTTTGCAGTCATCTGTGAACTTGGTCAGCCACAGTCCTTCTGTGTTGGCCTGTACCTCTGAGAAATATATGCCGAACAGGAGAGGTCCCAGGACTGAGCCTTGTGGGATGCCTCTTGTAACATTTTTGGAGTCTGACATGGCTACAGCAATTCTACCCATGTGGGTTCTGTCCTTGAGCCAGTTTGCAACCCATTCAGTGACATAGGGGTTTATATTTAAGCTGGTGAGCTTATCTATAATGCCCGAGTGGGGTATTGTATCGAAGGCTTTTGCAAGGTCCAGGTAGGCTGTGTGGACCACCTTCCCCTCGTCAATGGCCTTGGTAACTGTTTCAAGGAAATCGACCAGATTTAAGAGGCAGGATCTGCCCTTAACAAAGCCGAACTGGGTAGGATCCAGTGTCTGTAGATCCCTAATATCTTTTTTTATGAGGTCCATGATGATCCTTTCCATAGCTTTGCAAACCAAGCTAGTCAGGCTTATGGGGCGATAGTTTCCAGGATCCGTTGAGGCACCACCTTAGTGGAGATGGACCACTGTTGCTGTACGTCACTCTTTGGGTACATATCCTGTGGTAAGGCTGAGAATGAACAGTAGTTTTATGTTTGGGTTTAGCTCTTCTTGGAGTTCATGTAGAACACAGCCTGGGACACCGTCTGGTCCCATTGATGCTGTGTTTTTTGCTTTGGAGAGGGCGGCTCTTACCTGAGCATCTGAGATGTCAGGGGGGCAGCACTCTGCTGGGATAGATAGGAGGGAGAAGTTTGCACTGAACCTGTTAGCTAGGATGTTGGCAATGTCTGTGGGTTCGGTGTATTTTTTGTCATTTTGGACCAATTCTGAGCATATCTGGGAATTCCCACCCAGGTTCCTAACATAACTAAAGAAAGCCTTGTGATTATCCTTAGTGTCCTGTGCAATTTTTCTCTCGAAGCTGGCCTTAGACAATTTTATGAGTGCCCGTAGTTTTTTGCTAACACTGATTAGAGATGCCTTCCCTTTTTGGGATTTTGCTCTATCATGCAGTAGCTTCCTCCTTCTATTGTATAGTTTGTTTATGGCTGGGGTCCACCAGACAGGATGTCTGTCTTTGGAGGACTGGGTCTTGGTTTTATTTGGGATTGCATGATCCATGATTTCCTGAAGGTGTTCATAGAATGCGTTTATAAAGGATTTTGTGGTCTGGGCCATATTTTCCACAGGCCCGGGGGCTTTGAAGGATTCCACCTCTGTTTTGAGGAGTGTGAAATTTGCTTTAGCGAAGTTTTTCACTGTGGTTTTCTGGGCAGGGGCTGGGGTCGGAATGTGAATATCCAGTGAGATTAGTTTATGGTCTGATCTTACCAGTGAGGGATACACTTCTGGCCTGGAGCATAGAGTCCCCATGTTGGTGATGATCAGGTCCAGTATGTTTTCCCCTCTTGTGGGACTGGTAACAAGTTGTTCCATAGCGTTTGAGTTTATAAATTCTAGGAACCTTTGAGCTAGGGTGTTGGAGCTAGAGTAATGCTCCCAGTCTATGTTTGGGTAGTTGAAGTCACCCAATATAATGGTGTTTGGAGAGGCCTTCATATTTTCCAGTGTTCTCAGGAAGGCTGAGTGGGGTTCCTGGGTTTGGGAGGGTGGTCTGTAGCAGGCTATAAACTGGAAGGCAGTTTTACCCACTGTTAGTTGCACATGGATAGTCTCTGATGCTTCATGCTGTGCCACCGACCTGGAGGTGTGGGTATCTTTGACGAATATTGATACTCCCCCTCCTTTTATGGTTCAGTCCAAGTTTTGGGGCCGAAAAGCATGGTATGAGGTATAACCTGGCAGTGCTGGGGTGCTCTCAGGAGTCTTGAACCAGGTTTCTGTTACTGCACAGATATCGATGTTCTCCATGCTAAGGAGAGTTTCGAGTGCATGCATCTTGAGGTTTAGACTTCTGGCGTTGAGTAGCATTACTCTTAGTTTCTTATCCCTAGTGATACCTATGGAGGTGGGTTTGTCTTTTGAGCCTTGCCTAAAAAAGGCACTATGGGGGTAGCAAGAGCCTTTGCCAATATCCAAAAGCCCAGGGGTGACAGGTGCAAGCCGTCCCTAGTGAAGCATCATGGCTTGTCGAGCATGTCATCCCAGGCTGACAGGTATTGGATCCGCTTTGAATGACACCAATACTTAAGCCAATTGTTGAAATTGATCATCTTGTCTTCATATTGTGGCATCATTCTTGGTGAGGGTAAGATGCTACTCAAGGTCATGGTCATACCGGCCTGGGCCACATGCTCAGAGAGCTCCTCTATGTCTCTTTTCATGTAGTCCAGAGAGGTACGTCTCAGGTCATTCACACCAGCATGGACAATGACGGAGTCATATTTGTACTTGCCTTGGAGTGACCTGAGTGCTTGTGTTATGTGGCGGATCCTAGCGCCTGACAGGCAGCTCACCCTGACCTTCTCCTTGTTCAGCCTGGTGAGCGGGACGTCAGTGTGCCTGACGATAGAGTCACCTATTACAAGTGTATCAGGTGTGTTTTTTAGCCTTAAGGGCTGTGACTGTTCAGCACACTGGCTTTGTGAGCTATGTGTTGCACGTGTTTTGTTTTGGGGTAGCGGTTGCTTGGGTGTCTGCTTTGGAGGTCTCTGCTGCTTAGGCAGTATTTTATTTAGAGCCTCCGAGTATGTTTTTGTGTGTTTATGTGTTTGGTTTGCTGTCGTGGTAGGTCTATGTGAGACTGGAATTGTAGTGAGTATGATTTCCTTCTCCTCCTGACAGGTTTCGCCAGTACTGAGTTGAGAGAGCTTAGCCTCATGTTTGGCTATATGGTTGCATCTCTCACATGTGTTGGAATTTGTTGGGAGGAGGAGAGGGTTGTCTGTGTACATGAGGCAGTTGTAACATTGCCTCAAGATTCCCAGATTCACCAGCTGGACCGGAGAGGAGATTGACAACTGACCTTTGGACATGCTAAAATAGTATTGGGAATTCCTTAATAATTGAAAAAAAAGGGCCAATGGGGAACAAGGTACTCAAGGGGAGTTTGTGAGGGTGTAGTGCTTTTAATTTTTTAGTGCTGACTTATATAATTGCTTTAGTGAGCAAGTGCCAGGTAACTTAAATGCAACGTGTTACAGGTAACTTAAATGCAAAAATGACAAACAGTAACTTTCTTTCAAGTGAAACAAGGAAATAAGTACAGTAAGCAATGCAGATGTCACTAGGGATCCTCAGAAGCGCTGAAAAGCCATGTTTTAGGTGGAATTAGCGTTTCAGGGAAATAACAAGCAAACAAGCATACAAACAAAGCTAGAGTCTGGTGTTTTCTTGAAGAAGAAAGTCTATGTTTTTCTCTCTTTCTGTTAACCTGTAGTCCATATCTGTTATAAAATCTTCCAAAGCAGAAATCTGGGCAGTTTGTTGTTTAAGGACCTAATTTAATAAGGTTATTTGTTTGGTGGCATCTTCTTTTATATTGTCTACTTTTAAGTTTAATTTGTCTATTTTACCCACCAAGTCTTGAACTGTAGTAAGGATTGCCTGTATTTCTTTCTTTGTTGGAGTTTCTTGCTGAGAAAATCTGGAGCTGCTCTTCTTCCTTTGTGAATGTGGTTTCAATGTCCCTTTATTTGAAAGTTTGACAAGAAAATATAAAAATTTTAGCTTAAAAATTATACCAGCTTGTAGCTTCCAACTTCCAGAATCTGATTTTAGTAGTTTCATGTCTTTGTTCATGAAATTAAATAAAAAATCCTGTCAGGAAAAAATTAAAACTGCAGAGCTCAAGAACTCTGCTGTTTTCTATTTGCCATCCAAGCCACACCCCCAAAACAGCATTTTCTGATCATCTTGCAATATGGACAGAGGTAAAGGAAAACAAGAAATATATACAATAGGCAAAGTAATAAAGATAATAAATGGGAAAGCATTGAATGAAAAAGCAAAGAAATTAGTAATACAGTTATGGAAATATCATATTACTATGAGAAAATTTTAGAAAAATTGGTCTGAATGGTTGGATGATATCTAAGGAAAAATGCAAAATTTTTTTTTTTGCAGTGGCAATATTATGTGAGAAAATTAGAGAAAGAAAAATATAAAAGAACATATAATGACGCATTAGAAGATTTAGAATATAGTGATAGAAAGAACTTTGACAATGAAAAAGAATAATATGAAAGAAATCAAGTAAAAATACAATAATTGTTATATAAGCAAAGACATTTTTTTACAAGGAAAAAGAGAAGTGTCAATTTACTTAAGTAGATTAGTAAAGGAAGATTGTAGTATAATAAGAGAAATAAAAAAATGTAAAAGGAGAAATAGAAAGAACTCAAAACAGATTATGAATAGTGTAGTACAATACGTACAAGAAATGTTTAAATAAAAAAAGAATGTAATAAAAAACATGGAAAGCAAAACGTTAACAGAAAAAGAGAATAAAGAGTTGGAAAAGGAGATTTCTTTAAATGAGCTAGAAGTGTTAGAAAAGTAAATACAGATTTGGCTGCAAGACCAGATGGAATAGGGTATAAATTGTATAAAAATTAATGGGGATTGGCATATATATATATATATATATATATATATATATATATATATATATATATATACACACACACACACACACACACACACACACACACACACACACACACACACACACACACACACACACACACACACACACACATATTTTAAGGTTTTGAATGAATAGTTAAATGAAGGTTTTATGTATAAAGAATTATGTAGTGAAATACTTAAATTCATATGGAAGAAGGAAAATAGAAGACAAAGAAAGTACAGTTGTGCACACTTACCATAAATGTAGATGTTTGAGTGTATTCACTGTTCCAGTCATCACAGTCATCACACTTGGGTTATCCTGCCAGTGGTAGCCCTCATTCGGCCCAAATACGAGAGACTTAGTATTTCTGTGTCCGATGCTGTCACTCCAGGACTTATGTCAGATCAGCAGGGGTATAAAACAGGCAGCCAATGCCATTATATGATTTTTTCTTGCCCCAAATGTCAGGAGCCCCCCAATAGGGAGCTAAGTTATGGTGGGGGAAAACACCACCAGTAAAAAGTAAATACCAATACCAATATCCCTGAAAAGGGGGGGGGTAGTAAAAGGCATAGAGAGTTAAGAGAGAGAGAGAGAGAGAGAGAAAACAAGGGGGTTGGAGGGAGGGGAAACCAGGACTCCAACAGTGAATACACTCGAACATCTACATTTATGGTAAGTGTACACAACTGTACTATGTACTTTGTGTTTCACTGTTGCAGTCATCGCACGTGGGTAGATTCCCAAAGCTTAAGAAGGGTGGAAGCAGTCAAGAAGAGTTAGGGCTGGCTAGTATGTCTTGCAGGACTGCTGTTGCAAAACCTGCCCTGGATTTGGAAAAGATAGGCAGGTGGTAATGCTTGGTGAAGGTGTGTACAGAACTCCAGGTAGCAGCTTCCAGAATGTCCCTGGTAGGGACTCCCCTGAGGAATGCTGTAGAGGTATAAGTTTCCCTAGTGTAGTGTGTTTTGACCCCCTGAGGGGGTTGGTTTCCCATGGTGCTTGTAGCAGAAATGGATGCAATGTGCTATTCATTTGGAAACTGTTTGCTTAGAAATGACCTTGCCCTCTGCCCCTGTTGCAAAGCTGACTAGTAACTGGTCAGATTTTCTGAAGGGCTTAGTCCTATCAAGGTAGAATCTGAGTTCTCTGTGCACATCCAAGGAATGCAGGACCCTTTCCCCTTTATTTTGAGGATTAGGGAAGAAGGTAGGCAAATGGATAGACTGGTTGAGAGCCACACTGGACACCACTTTAGGCATAAAGGAAGGGTTAGTCCTGAGGGAAACCCTCTCAGCATGGAAAATAATGAAGGGTTCCACAGCTATAAGTGCTTGTAGCTCAGACACTCTTCTAGCTGAAGTGATGGCCAGAAGCAAGGCTGTTTTCCAAGAGAGGAATTTTAACTCTGCTGATGCTGCAGGTTCAAAGGGGGGTAGCATGAGCTTTTCCAGTACAAAGTTAAGGTCCCAAGCAGGGGTGGGTGCTCTCCTTGGCGGCCTTAAGTTGTTTGCCCCTCTCAGGAACTGTTTGATAAGAGGGTGAGAGATGAGAGGTGGCTTAGTGTTGTAATGAGCTGAAATGGCAGAGGCATAGATCTTAATGGAGGAGAAGGATAGGCCTCTGTGGAGTAGATCTGCTAAGCAATCAGGATTAGAGGCAAGGAGGGCAGAACTGTGTCCTCTCCTTTAGATTGAATCCAGGAACAGTACCTTTTCCACTTATCAGCATAGGATTTCCTTGTATTGGGTCTTTTGGCTTCAAGGATGATGTCCAGCACCTGCTTGCTTAGGCTGGTTACTGGGGGAGAATTCAAGGAATAAGTCAGGTTGCAAGATTTAGGGTTTGCTGTTGCGGATGCAAGATCTGTCCCCCCTGCTGAGAGAGCAGAGTTGGGCTCTGGTGTAGGTGCCAGAGTGGCACCGGTGACAGGCTTCACAGGAGTTGGTACCAGTGTTGGATGTGGCCAGTGCGAGGCAATCAGAATTGTCCTTGGTCTGTCCTGTCTTAACTTGAGCAATACTCTTGAGGGGAGGGGTGGAGGGGGAAAGTGGAAGTAAAATTTGCACCCCTGGGATACAATGTTGAGGAGCCATCGATCTTTGGTGATGGGAATCCAGTTTTTTGCATGAAGGGCAAGTTTTCCTCCTAGGGGCAGAAGTAGTTGGGCAGAGGAGTGGAGTGGAGTTGAGAAGTCATTGGGAATTTTTCCACAAGGGGGTGGTTTAGCACTCCCTGCCTTAGAGGTGGAGGCACTCCATTGCTTAGATCTCTGCATACCCTGAGACTGTAGTCTGGGGGGGGTCTGTTTCCCCTGGGTCTAGTTTGAGATGGCCTTGAGGAGGCTGGAAAGGACCAGTGTTTCAAAGGGAAATGCCTATTGAATTTAGGAGTCTAAACTTGCAAGAATTATTTGACTGTCTGCATAGATTTAGCTTTTTTCTTCCATCTTTTTAAGAACCACTTCTGCTTTGGTGCCAAACAGATTTCCCCCCCTTTTTAGATCATCCATACCTCTGTGTGTGTGAAAATGCCCCCAGCAGGATACATCTGGTGGCTAGAGGTACTCAGGCTCAAACCATGTACCTTGGGTACAGGTAAAAAGAGCCTAATGTGCCTAGCCACCATCACTCACGAACGCATATTTCACATTTTTGTTCTGTTCCTCTGCTTTGCAGGAGTGGTAAAACAAAATCTTTTATTCTAGCAATTTCTAAGGTTATAAAATCAGTATTTGAAACGTGTCCCTATTTTGGGGCTATATTCCCCCATTATTGGCTTTGTTCTGTATTTTTGTGCTAAGAGTTTGAGAGCTGTGGTGAGAAGTGAGAATTTAATTTACTAAATGATATGATAGCCATTTAAGTTTGTATTTCTGTCTTTCAAGAAATGCCTGGTTTAGCTTAGTGGTATCTTGCTGTGACTGTAGTACACATGGTTCTGGGTTCAAGACTTAGCAATGAAATGTATGGTGGAAACATAATGTTTTATGTAAGCAACTTTCCAAAATTATACATGCAATGTTTAAAATATGTCCCTGTTTTTTGGCCTTTTGCCCCTCCCCCCAATTGAAAATAATCTGTGCAACATGCCTACGGCTTACACTCTACTGTGATTCTGTATTTATATATTATGTGTAGAAGTAGACTGTTATCATGGAAATGTTCTGAATAGGGCAGTTTTGTCATTAATGGTGCATGCATTTTGCTTCATTGCCTACTGGAAAAGTGTTCAAACAATAAATTTAAAATGCAGTTGTGTGTGGAAGTAGACCTTTATGATGGACATATTCTGAATAGGGCAGTTTTGTCATTATTGGTTAATGCATTTTTGTTTCATTGCCTACTGGAAAAATGTTTAAACAATAAATTTAAAATGTGCTAACTTAAGTCTAACAAGTGTGCTGTATTATATAAGGAATATAATTTAATACAATCAGGAAGGTGAATCAAGGAATGCATACATGTATGCATGGCCTTAAAAATGTGTTTGAAAACAGCCCAGAGGAAAGTGTGAAAGGCTCAAAATCATGGGCACATTTTAAGCTTTACTGTTGTTACCAAAGCAATGGATGAAGGTAAAACAGTTCACACCATATTACCTTGACCTGGCCAAGCCTTTTGATACAATCCCCTACTCAGGTGTGGTACAAAAGATGAATAATGTAGGAGCAAACACTTAACCTGATCACCAGCTGCACTGCCAACTTGGCTCACAGGATGCAGAAGATCAAAACAGGGGAAGAGACCAGTCACCAATGGAGTCATCCAGGGTTTGGTGCTGAGACTTTTTCTGTTTGGCATATACATCTCAAAAGTAAAAGGAAATACCAAAGAGCTTTGGCCAGCTAAATTTGAGATGACTTCAAGCTAGGAGAAGTTATTGAATCCCAAATGACTCAACCATCATGCAGGCAGGTTTGTCTCAAATAATAACTGGTGTCAAAATCATGGCAATGCCCTCTGAGAACTGATCCAGTTGTTTGGCATTTGGGAACTTGTGTGTACAGTGACCTAACTTTTGACCAACACGTGCCCAGAGTCATAAGAAAGCCTTTTTATATTGCACAGCTTATAAACTGATTGTGACTAGACCTAGAGATGTTGTTGTCCCCCTTTTCAAAGCTCTCATTATGTCAATTATTTTGCATAATGCCCACTTTGGCATGTATCTGTCCAGCCCCATGCAACAATTGGAATACCTTCAGAGATACCTTACTAAAAGGATACAAGTCTTAAACAATAGGTCTTGCATGGACCACTTCAAAGATTTATTACTATACTCAGTATCCTACAGACTGCTTTGAGGTGACATTTCTCGCATACAAAGCATCCTCCGACATAATACAGATGGACCTACTGAACATCAGCAAGTCAAATGGCATCAGAAATACTCAGTCCATGTATCTAAACTGAATGTTGTGGAGAGATGGGTATATATCACAGAGGCTGCCACTGTTACAGAACAGACTATCCATAAAAATAAAGCAAAGCTCATCCATCCATATTCAAATGCAACTTGGATCTAAGGATGGGTAATAGAAAATGTACTCCAGGATTTCCCCTCATGCCACTAATGGATAGAGGCAGTTCCTAAATGCTGCATCCATTACATGGCCCCCTCAAATTATTTATGGTATGATCACAGTTGTTCTCACTAGGGCTAATATACAATTATCAGCAAAGGGGATAGCTAAGACCAATCAGCAAATGTTTATTCAAGCACCAAAAGGGAATTGGCTAAGCTTAAACTGTCCTCCAAGTGAACCTATGTTGTGGTAGCAAAGAGTTATAAAAAATTACCCTTTTTAGTTCACCAAGTGCCCCTGTCACCCTCTGCCCCCCCAGTCTTTAACAGCTTCTGGCACCCCTGATTCTTCTGCATCAGCATCATCATAAGCAGATAAGGGCATGTCTTCCTAATCAGAAACCTCAGAGTCGTCAGACTCTTGGTCTGTTGAAGCTGCTGGGAACTGGCCTCTTTTTCTCTTAGCAGGGTAAGGCTGACTTCCCTTAATCAGCATAATAATGTCTTCTACCATTCTAAGCATTTTATTTTGTGGCAAGAGAGCAGGTGCATGTGCTTTGGTCATTGGTTTTCTAGGCGTAACACGTACTCTTGGCCTTAGAAACTCGGTACTTTTAGACAGAACTGAAGTAGTCAGTTTGTGTCAAACATCGGTAGTGCGAAGAACTTCCTCAGAAGCTGGTGCCTGCTCAGTGGCTACGGACCCATCCAAGGTAGAACTATCCGCCGGTTCCATAGTCGTAGAAAAGTTTTGCTGTATACCAAACTCTGAACGGGTCTCAGGATAGGCCTGCAAATCCATTGAAATGGGCATCAGGAGTTGTAAAAGCACCTCACTGAGTACCTATGAACTGGTGACAAGCTTAATGGAAGCGTTGTTAGCAGCTTTGAACCTGTGGGGTCTGTCTCTGTCTTTATCCTTATATTTTTTCAAAATATCGGTACTTGGATGGCTTACCGAAGCCATTTTGGAATACGAAGATTGAGAACGAAAGTTTTTAGTGACAATAAGGGCCCGATGATGAATGGTTAGGGTGTTGAACAAGGCACAAAACTGACTGCGAGGTACGTCATGTATGGGCCTAGACAGGTGATGCAGTAGGAATGAAAATCTCGGTGTGGTATTTGCTTTCAACAGGCAAGACAGTTATTAACTTTTTCTGACATCGGTTAGAGCAGCAAAAAAGGATCCCCAATGGGGTACTTAGCTTTAAAAGACTTCAGGATGATTCAATTTGTAAATGAAAACTCAGGTAGCTGTCGACTGGCACTTGCAAACTGCTTCTGCTTCGGGCTCCTTGGCAAGAAAGACTGATGTAATGGCGTTGGCTGCCTGTTATTATACCCCTGACAATCTGATGTCAGTCCTGGAGTGACAGCATTCGATGCAGAAATAATAGGTCTCTGGTATTCGGGCCGACTGAGGGCTACCTGCAGGCAGATACCCAAGTGTGATCACTGCAACAGTGAAACACGAAGAACATCT
>NC_056734.1:615603349-615640849 GCF_019279795.1 Protopterus annectens | reverse complement strand
AATGTGGATTAAAACATTTTTATGAAAATATTACAGGTTAATTTTAATAATGTGTTGCACATGGTTTTCGGAGAAGGAGTTTTTGTTGTTAAGGGTAGGTGTAGTTAGGATTATTGACATTGGTAAGAGATGTAGTGGATGATATTTTTAAGTATGAATAGTGATATATCTTTAGTGCTGGGCAATGTAAAAATGACATTGGTTGTTAAGAACAGGAATATTTATGGAATATTTTGAAATAATATGTATTAAAATGCAACATTTTGAATGAGTTGATGCCTGTTTATAAGAATGCAAGTGTAAAGGTTTGGTGAATGGATATTTGAGTTCTTCTATTGTGATGGAGAAAAGGGTTAGGCAAGATTACCCTATAACTGGGTTATTATTTGCATTAGTTATGAATGCAATAGGAAATATATTACAAAATGTTTGTCTGAAGGACAATATAATATTAAAAAGGAGTGCAAATTCCAAATTGCTTTTCTTATGCAGATTATATTGTTATTATAGCACAGAATAAATGGTGGATGGGAAAAGTGCTAAAGTGTGTCTGTGAGCTTTTGAAGGATTTGGTATTAGAACTGAGTAAAGATAAGATTTGTGGGTTAGGGAATGGAAATGCGATAGAGGGTGTTTCATTTACTAGGAATTAAGTTACTTTGATAGGTAATGGTTTGAAAAAAGGGGTTGTTTAGAAACAGTGGAATAATGTGAGAAAAATAAGTTAAAGAGGTTGGAAAGATTTTAGGTTATTGTAAGGAAAAATAGTTATTCTATTATAGTATATAATTATTCCAAGTAAAAAAGAAAAGGCTCTTTTCTAAGCTGCATTTTATTCTTTTGGGGGTCTAGGTTGAATCCAATGAAAAGATGATGTTTTATTTGAAAAAGTGGATTAAGGTTAATCAGTCCTGTTGTATATGCTGCATCATTGAGTTTATTACATAAAGTTTTAATACGTACAGTGGATATAAAAAGTTTACACATCCCTGTTAAAATGCCATTTTTTTGTGATATAAAAAATGAGACTACAATAAATCATTTCAAAACTTTTCCCACCTTTAATGTGACCAGTAACCTGTACAATTCAATTGAAAAACAAACAAATCTGTTAGGGAAAAATATAAAAAATAAAAAATGTACAGTATGCTGGTTGCATAAGTGTTAATACCCTTAAACTAATATTTTTTGTGTGTGCAAACTGTCAAACTAATACTTTGCTGTGTATGCACACCCTTAAACTAATACTTTGTTGAAGCACCTTTTGATTTAATTACAGCATTCAGTCTTTTTCGGTAGGAGCCTATCAGCATGGCACATCTTGACTTGGCAATATTTACCCACTCTTCCTTGCAAAAGTGCTCCAAATCTGTTAGATTGCGAGAGCATCTCTTGTGCACAGCCCTCTTCAGGTCACCCCACAGATTTTCTATTGGATTTCGGTCTGGACTCTGGCTGGTCCATTCCAAAACTTAATTTTTTTCTGGTGAAGCCATTCTTTTGTTGATTTGGATGTATGCTTGGGGTCATTGTCGTGTTCAGCTTCAGCTTTCTAGCATATACTTTAAGGTTTTGGGCCAAAAGTGACTGGCATTTGGAACTGTTCTTAATTCCCTCCACCTTGACTACAGCCCCCAGTTCCAGCTGAAGAAAAGCAATCCCAAAGCATGATACTGCCACCACTATGCTTCACCATGGGGATGGTGCTCTTTTAGTAATGCGAAGTGTTGTTTTTACGCCAAATGTACCTTTAGGAATTGTGGCCAAAAAATTCAACCTTGGCCTCATCAGACCATAATACATTTTCCCACATACTTTTGGGAGATGATGTATTGTTTTGCAAATTTTACCTGGGCCTGGATGTTTTTCTGTGTAAGAAAAGGCTTCCATCTTGCAACCCTACTCCATAGTCCAGACATATGGAG
The DNA here is from genome assembly GCF_019279795.1 of Protopterus annectens. Taxonomy (NCBI): domain Eukaryota; kingdom Metazoa; phylum Chordata; order Ceratodontiformes; family Protopteridae; genus Protopterus; species Protopterus annectens. The sequence goes on along the minus strand of NC_056734.1, from coordinate 615,638,924 downwards.
AATATGGGAGATTGTTGTCACATGTTGTACACAACCAGTACTTGCCAGAAATTCCTGCAGCTCCTTCAATTTTGCTGTAGGTCTCTTGGCAGCCTCCCTGACCAGTTTACATCTTGTCTTTCATCAATTTTAGAGGGACATCCAGTTCTTTGTAACATCACTGTTGTCTCATATTTTCTCCACTTTCTGATGAATGTCTTCACTGTGTTCCATGGTATATCCAATGCTGTGGAAATTTTTTTTCTACCCTTCTCCTGACTAATACCTTGCAACAATGAGATCCCTTTGATGCTTTGTAAGCTCTCTGTGAACCATGGCTTTTTCTGTAGCAGGCAATGGAGTAAATGTCAGGAAAACTCCTACTAAGACAGCTGAACTTTATTTGGGGTTAAGCAGGGTCTCTTTAATTGATGGCAGGTGTGTACCCAAGAAGACTGAATGCTGTAATTAAAGCAAAAGGTGCTTCAACAAAGTATAAGTTTAAGGGTGTGCACACACAACAAAGTATTAGTTTAAGGGTGTGCACACTTATGCAACCAACGTATTGTACATTTTTTTACTTTTTATATTTTTTCTCCTAACAGATTTGTTTGTTTTACAATTGAATTGTACAGTTTATAGGTCACATTAAAGGTGGGAAAAGTTTTGAAATGATTTATTGTGGTCTCATTTTTTATATCACAAAAACCTGGCATTTTAACAGGGATGTGTAAACTTTTTATATCCACTGTATAAAAATAAATCTAAAGGAGGTGTTGTATACATTTTTGAAATAAAATATGGGGGCTGGTAGAACTGTACAAGAAAAATTAAAAGGAAAAAGTTTTGAGGAGGTTGGAGAGATAAGGGAGTATCAATTGAAAATAAGGTTAAGGGATTTGGATGTAAAGAGCATAAATGGGATAGAATGGTGTGGTATGATGATATTGTGAAGAGCTGTTATGCTTTTAATACACAGGAGTTGTTGAATAAGGAGATTATATATGGTAGTAAGGCTAGAAGAAAGAGATTTGACAATATTTTTATGGTGCTTAAGTATTCATATAAGTAAAATAAAAATAAGTACTCACAGATAAATATCAGTAAGTATCAGTAAGTATCTCAGTAAAATAAGTAAAATAAAAATAAGTTCTCATGGATGTATTCAACACATCTCTGTACCAGGCCACAGTACCCAAGTGCTTCAAGAATACAACAATCATACCACAACCCAAGAAGTCTCAGCCAACAAGCCTAAATGACTACCGTACAGTTGCTCTCACCTCCATGGTAATGAAGTGCTTTGAGCGGTTGATCAAGGACAATCTATCATTGAGTCTACTTGCAACACTGGATATGCATCAGTTTGCTAATCAAGCCATTCGCTCCGCAGCAGATGCCGTCTCATTAGCACTTCACGAATCCATGGCACATCTGGAAAACAAAAATTGTTACGTTCAGATGTTATTGATTGATTTCAGCTCTGCCATCAATACTGCCATTTCACAACACTTGATAGAGAAGCTGGTTCTGCTGGGCATCAGCACCCCTTTATGTAACTGGATAGAGCACTTTCTCATTGACAGACCCCAAAAAGTATGTATGGATAAAAACAACTCAAAACGTATAACACTAAGAATGGGAGTCGCTCAAGGATATGTCTTGAGCCTGCTGCTGTTTACCATGCTGGCACATGACTGCATCGCCACGCACAGATCAAACCAGATTGTTTAGTTTAAAAATGAATAATCCCAAAAGCCAGCTGAAAACACTCCAACTTTATTCTTCATGCAATATTTCAACAACTAAGTGCTTTAGCCAATAATTTGGCTTCATCAGAGTCATTGGATAACACAAATCTAACAATTTATATAGTTGCATCAATCAAAGTATTGACCAATCCTAAAAGCAGAAATTTAAATATCATTAAATATCATTCAGTGTATATATGCAAATGCAAAACTTGTGCTTAGATGGTACCTATAACAACTTAAAAACTATATTATTGTTGCATAAAGTAAAATAAAATAATGTAATGTGATATTGTATAGTAGCCCACTTTAAAATCAAATCTTATTTTATAAATATTACTAACATTAAAAATTCATAAGGCAGCTAATGTATTAAAGTATTAAAGTAATACAAACGCCATAAGAAAATGGGTGAAAACCACTAAATAACATTAGCTCTTTGTTTCAAAACAGAGATGGATGAGATACCCTCATTTAAACCTAGTGGATGTGTGGCATTAAGTCTAAGCTGCCACCTAAATTCTTTGTTTTCCACCATAAGTTTATCATCACATCCCCTGTCACTTAGTGGGACATGGTCTATAAAGACAAAATGAATTTCTTGAAGTTAGAACAAACTATGCTATGTCCGAACAATGCATTGTGTACATTTCTCGTTTTGATAGCTCTCAGATTTTCAGCAATTCTATCTTTGAGTCTATGTATTGTTTTGCCCACATAGAGGCATGACAACTGACACACATTGCTACATATACCATCATAGTTGTGTTACAATTGCATCTTCCTGGGCAAGAAAGGGTGTAGTCATATCCATGTATTGCCACATATGACCCATCTTTAATATTAGCAACAGTATCTACAAGCCCCACACTTGTACATAAGTGACTTGTGCCATCTAAAATTGTCCCCTTCTAGTATATTCTTAACATTCTTCCCCCTACTAAAAACAACCTTGGATTGACACCCCAACCTTTCTTTGGTACTATCGTCCAGACATACCTGCCATGTCCTATTTATCACTTCTGTCAAAGATGAACTTAAGAAATTGTATTTCAAAATAAATACATCCGAGTTTTCTTTTTTATTTACAAATTCTACATTGGGACTCAATGTCAATATAGGGGGAAAAGAAGTTGATCTTTTACCTACAACCTCACGACTTCTGTTCAATAGAAGTCTTAGTGGATAACCTCTTTCTAAAAACATCCCAACCAGGAAGTACATTTCTTTTTAAAATGTTTTGTTGTCTCTAACAAGCCTCAACAATCTCACCATCTGCCCTTTAACTATACTTTTTTTCTGGTGGTATGGATGACAACTGTCGAAGTGTAATAGTGAGTTTGAATAGGTCTTCTTCCTATAAATATTACTCTGCAAACTCATGTCTGTTTTTTCCAGGTGGATGTCAAAAAACTCAATTTCCAATGTGTGGAGGTGTATGTAAATTTGAGGAATGTGGTGGTGTTGCTCAAATAATCTAAAAAACTCTTTACCTCATGTTCCCCTCCTTTCCATAACATTAAAATGCCATCCAGGAATCAGTTAATGAATGAGAAATATACACAATGCATTGTTCAGACATAGCATAGCTTGTTCTAACTTCATGAAATTCATTTTTTTCATTATAGACCATGTCCCACTAAGTGACAGGGGAGGTGATGATAAACTTATGGTGGAAAACAAAGAATATAGGTGGCAGCTTAGACTTAATGCCCACATCCAGCAGGTTTAAATGAGGGTATCTCATCCATCTCTGTTTTGAAACAAAGAGCTAATGTTATTTAGTGTTTTTACACAGTTTCTTATGGTGTTTGTATTACTTTAATACTTTAATACATTAGCTGCCTTATGAATTTTTAATGTTAGTAATATTTATAAAATAAGATTTGATTTTAAAGTGGGCTAATATATAATATCACATTACATTATTTTATTTTACTTTATGCAACAATAATATAATTTTTAAGTTGTTATAGGTACCATCTAAGCACATGTTTTGCATTTGCATATATACACTGAATGATATTTAATGATATTTAAATTTCTGCATTTAGGATTGGTCAATACTTTGAATGATGCAACTATATAAATTGTTAGATTTGTGTTATCCAATGACTCTGATGAAGCCAAATTATTGGTGAAAGTGCTTAGCCATTGGAATATTGTGTGAAGAATAAAGTCGGAGTGCTTTCAGGTGGCTTTTGGGATTATTCGTTTTTATTCTTAGTTTTAACCTTGTTGGGTCGTTGTTTGTTTTTCAGATTGTTAAGTTCATGGATGACACCACAGTTTTAGGTCTTATCAGCAATGGTGACAAAACAGCTTACAGAGAGGAGGTGAGCCATCTGATCAACTGTTGTGACATCAATAACCTGGCTTTGAATGTAAACAAGACCAAAGAGTTAATAATGGACTTCAAAAGGAATCAGGAAGCACATCATCCACTCACAATTAAAGGGGAAACAGTGGAAACGATGAAGAGCACCATGTTTCTGGGGCTGCACATCTCTGAGGACTTGTCACGGTCGACAAACACTAACTACATTGTCAAGAAGACACAACAACATCTACACTTCCTACGAAGGCTGAGGAAAGCAAACCTTCCACCTTCTGTCCTCTAAGCCTTCTATGGAGAAACCATCAACAGCACCTTGACATGCAATCTCATAGTTTGGTATGGGAACTGCAAGGCATTGGACTGCAAGGCTATGCAAAGGGTGGTGAGGGTAGCAGACAGTATTATAGGGTCCTCGGACCCATCTTTAAAGGACCTGCATGAGGCTCAGTGTGTAGGCAGAGCCAAAAAGATAGTCAATGACCTCACTCACCCTGCTCATGGACTGTTCTCCTGCTTGTCTTCAAGCAGGTGATACTGCAGCATGCATTGCAAGTCATGCACATTTAGCAGGAGCTTCTTTCCATGAGCCATCAGACTACTGAACTCTAATGACATAAGCAATAGCAGGCATTAGATAAATCAGTTACATAGCTGACGTGAAACCTTCTCTGTGCAATACGTAATGCAAATTGCTCCAAATGTGGCAATAGCTACACTGGTTATTCCCTTCCTGATGTACAATAATTAGTAGGCGAGATAACATTCCATGCAAATGTAAGTACAGAGTCTCATATTCTGTGCAGCACATACACGTGCAATATTGATTGAGTGCTGCTGCTAGTTATATGAGGAAATAACCTATGTCAGAGCAACTGTCTACTGTTACTGTGTTGTTAAATAGTCATGTTGATTCTTGTATTTGTATGAGCTGTTTACTGTTCCTGTGTTGTCAAATAGTTATGTTGTTTTCTTGTATTTGTATAGCTGTCTGCACTTACTGAAGCAATGAAAATTCATTCATTTTACACTGTTGTGTGGGTCTGCATGACAATAAAGTTTACTTTGACTTTGATATGTTGTCAGTAAAAGGAATTTGGCATATAAAATTATGCCTTAATGATTTGGGATATTTTATAATGAATAAGAAAACCAGAACATATGTTTTGAATTGTGAAAGAGTGGGAATTTATGGAGAAAGTTTTTTTTTCTGCAGAGTATAAGTTGGGTGGAGGATTATATAGGAGTATTATGGAAAAAATGGTAAAAAGCAAAGAAAGTATGGGTTATATATTATTTGGGGTCATTTGAAATGTTTATAGGTTCATTCATAGGTCACTGGTGTTTACTAGGCTAATGAGCACAAGGGTCTTTTTAAGCCCAGCCATGCATCCCAAGTCTCTGGCAAGTTCTGATATCCTTGATAAATGTTTGGAAAGCAAGGCTTTAAAATGGGGGACCTTTAAGCAGTGTTTCATTTGCAATAGTTATGAATGCTGTCACAGAAATGAAAGGTACGAGTGAAGAAACGGGGGTTAATTTGTTTAATGGGATTGATATTCCTATGTGTATGACTTATGCAAGTATCTGAACATGTACAGTGTGTTATACAGACATTTAAGAGGAGCCCATATTCAGGTATATAGGGCATTTAGAAACAGACACCTCTGGGAATGTTTAGGATTAGCAAAAAGTAATAGAGAATCATCAGACAACCTATGTAGAAGAGCAGCTAATGCATGGCATAGACTACCAAATTACATTAAAACAAGAACTAACTTAGATATTTTTAAGTACACGTCATTGGAATAACTGTTTTGGTATATTGGCAGGTTAGAAAGGCATTACTGCCCATGCCTGAAAAAATATATATATATATATATATATATATATATATATATATATATATATATATATATATATATATGTCTACTATACATTGTTGACATTTCAGAATGTCGAAGACCATATGGTCAAGATCATATGATTGACATTCGAAATGTCGACCATGAAATACAAAAAAAAAAAAAAAAACAACAACAACTTACCTTCATACTGCTAGCAGGGGGCTACGCCCTGTGGGATATATATATATATATATATATATATATATATATATATATACAGGTATGTTTGTATACATGTATGCAAATGATTTGGTAATTATTGCAAAAAAAGGATGATGGATAAAAGTGAACATGAATAAAATGGAAGTATAGATGAACAAGTTAGAATTAAAGATAAGTAAAGAAACATGTAAGTGTCTTAGAAAATAGAAATTAATGGTATATATTGTTGAGTGGCAGAGGAATTATTAGGGATTATATTTTGAGACTACAGGAGAATTAGAGAACAATAGGAAGAATGTATTTCTTTTTTGGAAATTAAGAGGACAGTAGACATATGGATAACTTTTCTATTAGTATATTTTAATAAGGTTTATTTAATGCACTCTTATATTTTGGGAAAATTATATTATTTTTGAGGGTTTTTTTGCCAAATGATAAAGAGAAATAATTGTTACAGCTTACTTTTTGTTTCATATAGAGATTGACGTTCAACCCTATTTAAAGAGAGGTAGTTTACTATAAGGAAAAAAGATAGTTTGGGATTGAAGTATCCTTGTTTTTAGCATCTTTGCATGTATTTTGGATATTTTTAAAAATATGTTGTAAAACAGACAAGGAGGCTTAAGTGGTAAAGTGTTTGAAAGAACAGTGTGAAAATATAACTATAGATGCAGTGGTTTATGGATATAAAGAAGGAGAGGAGAAGGTTAATAATAAGTATTGTTTGCATCACTGGGAATATGAGGTATAAGGAGTTGTATGACCAAATATGGGACAGGTGGAATGTTGCAAATAAAAATAATGGGATGTGGGGTAAAGGTTAAGGGTGCTGACAGAACAGATTTACTGTCCTTTTTTCTGGAATCTTCTCTTATTGATGTTTTTATTTTATTGTTAAAATAATTTTGTATGGAATTTCTAAATATGACCAACTTATTGAAATATGTGTATAAAAGAATATGTATATATAACATAAAGCACATACTTTTTTCAGTAGGTGCCATTGTATCTTTTACATCCACCTGAACTACCACCAACTCAAGCAGATGTTCCACATTTTAACATCTTATGTGAAGGACTGCAGTGTCAGTAATCCATCTACCTAATATGTTAGAAGAGCCCACAGCCTTCTGTACCAAAGGTGAATGTGCTACCTGCTGCACAACTGTCTGTAGAAGAGACACATTAGTATAGCACACTGCATGCTTTTAACATCGGAAGGGACTGCAAATATCAGTATTCTCCAGGCCCAGAAATGGTGAAGGAAGTGCTTACCCTTCTAGGTCCATAGTAGCTATGTTATTAGATTAGTTACATGCATGAAATAAAAAGAGCTCAGGAAGAGAAAATATTTTAAAAATGCTGTAGAGAGCCACGGTATTTAATAACTATATCCAAAGTGTTTATGGTATAAATCTAAAAGAGCAGAGTATTCAAATCTGCTAAATGCTTAAAAAGCAAAATAAGTTTGAAGAAGCAATCCTTAAGTTAAATAAATAAAAATGATAACAACTGTATTATTTTATTTATTTATTTATTTATTTGCGTTTGTTAACCAAGTAATGTCCGACTGGGTTGAAAAAAAAACAATTTTCAGCAGAGACCTGGGGAGAAAAACTCCACAACAAAAAGAACATTTTTAAGTTACAAGCAGTAAACTTAGTTTAAGCAGTATATTGCTAAAAATATGTAAATGAGCTTAACAAAAATATTATAGCAACATATAACAAGAGAAATACAATGTAAACATGCATGTTTCAGGCATACAGGAATACTTTTTTTTACAATACATATGAGGTACATAAGTCATGTAGCTTTACAAGGTGAGTCACTTCTAAAAGACCAAAATCGGTCATGCAGTTTTACAAGTTAGGTCATCTAAAGGAACAAAGATTAATAAAGAAAAGACAGATAGTGGGATAGCCCTATGTGGGATGAGTACTATTTGTGCTAACATGTGTGAGATGAGTGGGAATAAATAGGAAGAATATTAGTTGGGAGCAATACAGGGGCATAGCCAATTATTATTTTAATAGTCTTTCAGGGTAGTTTGAAATGTGGACAGGCTCGAGGTTTTAGTTATCTGATGAGGAAGGGTGTTACAGTCTTTGGCCATTTTATGGGAGTAGAGGGAGTCTCCGTGATAGTTGTGAGACTGGGTTACTGGTAGCATTAGTTTATTGGATGACCTGAGGAGCCTACAGTTTGTATTTGGTTGTACTAGATTTGATAGAGCTGGAGTGTCGGTAGGGTTGAATATGATTTTATGGGCGAGTGAAAGTTGTTTTAGTAATAACAGGTTGGGAGGTTCTGACCAGTTGACCTGTCGGAGAGCAGTGCAGTGGTGTGTTCTGTGGGGTTGGCTGGTGACAAACTTAGCTATTCTGTTATAGCAGGAGTCTAGTTTATTTGGGTCAGTTTTGGACCTCAGAGCAGTATAGGAGGGTTGATAGCAAATGGGATCTTGCAGTGGCCAGTCTAGCTTGTTGTGTAAGGTAAGGTTTAACTCTGTATAGAGCACCTAGGTTTAGACAGGATTTTTTTGATGGCCAGATAGATGTGTTTATCAAATTTTAGCGAGTCATCTGTGGTTATCCCTAGCAGCTTGATCTGATTGATGGATTTGATGTTTGTACTGTTGTTTGATAGTATGGAGAGAGATTGAGTACTGGGTTTGGAAGATTTATTAGAAGAAATATGATCTTGGTCTTATTTGGATTTAGGATGAGTTGGTGGCTGGTGAGGTACTTTTCAATGTCTTGGAATGATGATAGCATTTTGTGTTGGAGTTCTTGTGGGGAGTGGGATGAGCAGATAAGGGAGGCATCATCTGCATATTGATAGATGGTGGCATGTTGGGTGGCAGTATATAGGTTGTTGGTAAATATTATGAAGAGGCGGGGCCCAAGTATGCAGCCTTGTGGTACCCCCGTGGTGACAGGTAATAGTGGGGAGAGGCTGTTTGCCCATTTAGTGGCCTGTTGTCAGTCGGATAGATAACTGTGAAACCATGTTAGGGGTGTGGTATTTAGATTGTAAGTGGCAAGCTTGTTGAGGAGCAGCTGATGGGACACTGTATCAAAAGCTTTTGACATATCTAAGAAAATGGCTGAGACTAGTTGTCCTTCATTTCTGAGGTGGTGAATGGTCTCTGTAAAGGTTATGAGGGCTGAGTTAGTACTGTGTTTAGGCCTGAAGCCATGCTGGGTGCTGGAGAGTAGGTTGTTGGCAGTGAGGTGATTCATGAGTTGGTGGTGGATACATTTCTCTAGAATTTTGGCAAGGGGGGATAGAATGGCAATGGAACAGTATTTAGTTATGTCTCTAGATGGGCCGCCTTTAAGAAGTGGCATGATATGAGAAATTTTCCATAATTTGGGAATGTACTGTTCAGAGATAGAGCGGTTTATTAGTAATGATATGGGGTAGGTGATGGATGGTGCAGCTAGCTTTAGGTATTCATTTGGAAGTTGGTCGGCAGCTAAGCAGCAGGGTTTTAATTTACATAGGAGTTTTTTATGTAGGAAGTTGGAATAGGAATAAAGGAGAAAGAGTTTGTGTAATTAGAGGTAGGGGTGGGGACAGTGAGTGGTGGGATTATTTTGGTGTCTAGGAGAGAAGTGATAGAGTTGATGAAGTGGAATTGAATTGTGAGGCTAAGGGCACAGAGGAGTTAGTAGTGAGGGGGACAGGCATAGGGGTTTTACCAGGTTTAAGGAGGTGGTTGATATTCTGCCAGAAATTTTGTGGATTGTGCTGGTATTTTTGTTGGCAGGTGAGGAAATAGGTTATTTTATCATTGATGATGTTTTTCTTAGTATGGTTTCTAAGTTGTTTGTAAAGGGTGAGATTGTTGTTATTTTTGATAATATGATACAGTGACCAAGCCTTATCTCTTTGTTTCATTAGTTGTTTTGTTTTTTTAGAAAGCCATGATAGCTGTTTGATTTTTTTGCCAAATTTTTCGGAGGGAAGCAAGATTATTTAATATTTCAAGAAATTTGTTATTGAAGTATTCTACAGCTAGGTCTAGTTGCAGGTTTTTTAATGGGTACCAATCACAGTTTTGTAGTAGTAAATTGAAGGTGTCAGAGGAGAAATATTTTTTGTTACATGTGTATTTGTACAAGATGCTGGTTTGAATATGGATTTTCTTCCTAACCAAAATGTAGGGGCATGGTCACTTGGTATGACTGGTAGACAGCCTGCCTGGTACCCATGGTTTGGTTTGTTGGTTAAAATCCAGTCTAGAAATGATTTTTTTTATTGGAGTGCTTGTCGATGCGGGTGGGGTAGGTAACAGTTTAGGTGAAGTTGTATAAGTTTATAAATGAGGTAGGGGAGTCGGAGGAGCAGGAGAACCAGTCTAGATTGAAATCACCTAGAATGATTTTTTTTTTTGGCATAGAGAAAACGATGACCAGGATAGGAGGGATCATATGTTGTGCAGGTCGTTCCTGGTGGCAGGCAATGGCTATGATGTTAATGGATTTGTGAGGATTAATTTGGAGGCGAGTGATAAGGAGTTCAACATGTGGTATGTCTGGTGGGGAACAGCCTAGTTTTTCTAGATTAAGTGATTCTTTAAACATAATTGCTACACCCCCACCATGTTTGTTTATCCTGTCCTGTCTTAGATTATTGTAACAATTTGTATTAATTTCAGAGCCTTTGATGTGGGGCTTGAATCAGTTTTCAGTTATGACTGCAATGTCTGAGGAACAGGAGGCAAGAGTGGCATGGAATTCAGGTAATTTGTTTGCAAGGCTTCTGACACTAAAGCATGTGTTGAGAATTTACCCATAATGTTGCTACAGCTATACATAGCTAAATCAACTTGCACAAAATAAAATCTTCAATAAGTTCTATCATTTAAGCCTTGAAAAATAATAACTGCAAGGGGAACAAACCTAAGAACAGGGTCAGAACAGTCAGACACACATTAGAACTATTATCATAAGAATAATTTTATTAACATCATTACATTACCATGAGATATTAACTAGAAAAAAATGTGGTGTAAATGTCATTGCCTCTAAGTACAAAGTAAGCATACATTTTCATAAAGAGAAACTACAGAATGCTGTATTCTGTTGCTGTATATCTTTGAGAAGTTAAATATTGGGAAATTAATAAAGTAACTTGTAGAGCTTTAACCAATTCTTATTAATTATGTAGATACGTGAAATAATTTGACAGAATTATCAGGGAAGTCATAAGTGTGTATTTGGTTTATAGTAGAATCAAGGTTTGGTGTCATTTTATTCATGATATTAAAGTAAATGTCGATGACAAAACTACTTAGTTATATTTGCAAGTAATCTGGAAACTGTCTGATAATCAATTCCAATGTTTAAGGAAATGTTATAGGTTCTTCAAGGTATAAATGAGAATATGTAAGACAATACCCTTAACTTGAAATGTGTCCAGCAAGAAAAGAAATGCAATTATAGCAGAAAAATACCATAAGTGAGACGCATAGACAATTGATCACTTTAAAGACTTCCGGTCTGAAAACCGACTGATTTTAATATCGATGTGCAGACCTTACCATGAGAACCGCCATGTGCAGAATAATGCTTATAGAGCTTGTTCTCAGTCATGTAAAAAAGGAGAAACAAATTTAAATAATATAACAGTAATCTACCCAAAGTAAAAAAGGTAAATAAAATGACCATACAGCAGATGTCTAAAGGAGTTAAACTGGATGAGACTAGAAACTACAAGGATTAAAACTGATCTATGGCAATACAGGACACAATGTATTTCAAAACTAGAGTCAGATTTTTCTTATTCACCAGTTGCTGAATTCAAGTAACAATATGTCATTTGCTATCCTTAAAGATGGGCAAATCTAATTTATAGATGGATGGGTAGACAGAGGGAGATAGATAGATAGATAGATAGATAGATAGATAGATAGATAGATAGATAGATAGATGTGATTTCATCAAGTTCATCATTGCTTCTCTGTAGTTCATATATACTGTTAGATTTTAGAGTGAATCACCAAATTATTATCCTTGTGGTGCAGCAGTAGCGTTGTCGCCTCACAGCAAGAGGTTCTCCAGTTTGATTCTCGGCTGGAGTGCCTTCTGTGTGGAGTCTGCATGTCCTCCCCATGGTCAAGTGGCCTTCAAAAGATGTGTGAATGGGCGTGCCTTTATTGAAGGCTGGGCATAGAGCTGGCACCTCGGTGTCATAAAAATCTACTGCCAATCATTAGCGGACCGGAGTTCTGCTGTGGTGACCCCAAACCGGGAAAAGCCGAAAGAAAAACAACAGCATCGAAATGAAGCTCATTATCCCATTGGTTGTTTTATAATTATACTGCCTACTTGTCCTCAGATAATATCAGCAAGCTACTACTGAAATGAAGAACAGAAGCGTCTTATCACAGGAGTCCTGTTGCTGCTAGTACAAATTTGAATGTCAGTGTCTTATGAGTAATACAGGTTTTTGAGCATCAAAGAACACAACTGTCATGGATCATTTCTTGTCTTTTGTCTGGCAATCTAAAACATCCATTATTAGTGGCACTGGTATTAATAACAGGGCAATATCTGCTTACTTATCCTGATCAATTTGACTTATTCAGCAATGGAGCAGCAGCAGTATACAGTTAAATTCCCTTGTCTGGCTATGGTGTTCGCTAGAATGTCTTATTTTTATTTTTAATAAGTTGTTTAAATATCATGGGCTTAGAAGACTTTTTGATAGCTTAATGATGGATCAAGGATATAGATAAACTTGTGATACCATGCCAGTAGTGCAGATAAACAAAAGATATCAACACAGTGCTGCAGAAACAACTTATATCATACTATCTATCTGGAGTCTATCATTAGAATAAACAATCAAATGTGTGCCAAGTATCCAAAATATAATAACAAGGATAATTTATGATGTCACATAATCCTCAAATCGGTATACTGGTGATGACAGATGTGTGTGGGGGGGGTTGGGAGAGTGATAACTTCCATGAATGGCTTGGTATAATTGAGGGGAAGTGACCCCCTGTCATCTGAAATGTATAACAACAGGGAACTCATCAGAATGCAGATGACACACTTCCACAGAAGCCAGTTCTGTTATTGTTTGGGTCACTGCATCATTCAAGGGATACGGATAATTACAGTGCCATAAAATGATATAGAAACATAAAGGTTGGGCATCGAGCTGGCACCTCGGTACCATAAAAATCTACTGCCAATCATTAGCGGACCGGAGTTCCACTGTGGCGACCCCTAACCAGGAAAAGCTGACAGACTTTCCCAAGGCTGTTTGTATCATTGAAAATATGTTTACATGTTGCACACTTGTTTTAACGCAAGTGTGTGTCTGTGTGTGTGTGTGTGTGTGTGTGTGTGTGTGTGTGTGTGTGTGTGTGTGTGTGTGCGTGTGTGTGTGTGTGTGTGTGTGTGTGTGTCTGTGTGTGTGTGTGTGTGTGTGTGTGTGTGTATACAGTGTGTGTGTGTGTTTGTGTGCACATGTGTATGTGTGTCTACACATAATTGTGTGTGTATCCATGAGCAGATATGTTTCTTACAAAGTTTGATAGTAGATGAGATGATAAAATAATGAAAGCCATAGTATGCATGCAACAACCATACTGATTTCAAAAATACGTTTATAAGTGAAAAGAACAAGTAACTAAGCAGGTACAAGCTATACTTCACCTACTTTTTATATTGCTTTTCATTACTTGGTACATTTAAGCATATGTTTGTGGATTTATTCTGACTTGTAGAACCATGATGTACTTATTAAAGCTATGATTTTAAAATCCAAAGAACATGGATTATTTAGATTTCTCATATTTTGGAGACTGGCATAGTATTTATTTCTTAAAACATTTGCTAGAAATTTTAAATCCAGCAACACTGAATATATTTTTCAAATTATAGCCAATATATTTATTGGACACATTATTAAATAAAAACATAAAATAAACATAAACGTAATCTGAACCAGTACAGCTGTAGCCTGAGTTTTATTTACTTGGTGTGTGTGAATTTCATATTGCTCCTATAAGAAGCCATAAGCTTAACAGAGGATAGAGTGAAGTTTAAATAATGGTGGAAGCAGGTGCATAAACCCTCTTGGGAAAATGGCATTTATTACTTTTCTGTGTCTGCAGCTCAAAACTCTTATACTGCTAATAACTCTGTGACACATAAATGACTTCTAGTTGTGATTATTAGAGAGAACTGAAGTAGAAATAAAATGCTGAACAGACTCACTGATAACTGGTTTGCCACAAGGAGAGAGAGCTGGGAGACCATTGTCTATAAAAGACAACAATGTATTTCCTGTTTTTGATTATTTGAATGTATATTAGAAACTATGCATGTATATACCACTCAGATTCACTGTATTTTCTCATTTTCACTTATTACACTTCTTTTTTGCATTATATTCATTGATTCATTCTGGCTCTTTATTTACTTGTTTCTGTTATAACTATCAATTTCAAGCCTCATTAATTAACCAAAAGTATAAGACACAATGCATTACATTTTCCTCTGGTAATTCCATCAGATTCTGGAACTAGTCAATAATGGAAGATTAAAAAGTACAGTGAGTTTAATAGTCAGATCATAAAAGTTAGCTGTCATCAAATAGTACTTTTGCATGATATTGCATTTTGGTCCTCTTCATGCCTTACAGAGCAACTTTTTCTGAAATGAAAGACATACAAAAATATCACATTAAATTATATCACTTTCACCAAATATGTCTATGTGTTTATTTTAAAGGAAACTAATGCTATATGAATGCACTTTGCAGCGATTTGCATGACAACCATGTTTATCTTCAATTCCCTACGGTGACAGTTGGTAGTAGTGCTTTTTGACACATTCTTATGTTCAGTTTGTACAAAGTCTTTTCTCTTAGTTGCAGCGGTTTTTCAGTTGGTTATACCATGCTATGGATAGTCTGCAGTGCATGCTGAAGGATACAGAATTCTCTACACCAGACAAAAAATTAATTCTCTATGATTAATGTCAGGAATAAGTTTCTCTGAAAAAGAAGCCACCATTTCTGCTACAGACAGCAATAACTAATTATTTCTGTGATTCTGATCTGACAGAAATGGCCCCAGGCTTCTGTAGTGTGTGAACTACCTTACCTGCTATGATTTACAAATGTTGTGGCAGGATATAATTGGACAATATAGTCTAGGTTGTCTATAGCACAGGAGTCCAATCACAGTGGAAATCACACAGAAAATAAAAATGGGACCAAGATGGCAAACTCGTGGAATAAACGTAGGTCAGATGTATTCAGCTCCATATATTTCATTACGGTATGGCATTGATTCATTACAACTACTGTGTAAGCATCAGAGATCTATTTCTTTCATAATTGATGAATATCAGAAATTAAGCACCATTCAAGGAAGTCGAAAACTGAGGCATGCCGTAAATTTATTTGCAAAGTAGATAGCACACAAACACTCTTATCATGCTTTTACTAGTCATACATTTGGATTGTTGATTATTTTTGCATGTACCAGATCCATCTTGATTGCGAGATAATGACATGCACAAGATCCATCTTGGTTGTGAGATGATGACACGTACCAGATCCATATTGGTGGTGAGATAATGTCCTGCCCCAGATCCATCTTGGTTATAAGATAATGGCATGCACCAGATACATCTTGGTTGTGAGTTGATGACCTGTACTAGATCCATCTTATTTGTCACATGATGACGTACCAGATCTATCTTGGTTGCCAGTTCATCTTAATGATATTAGTTAATTATTCTACTAGATATTATATTTTGGTACTTAAGTGATATAATCAGTCTAGGACTGAAAAGTTTAATGCATAGGCTGATACATGATGTGGGTATGGAGGAGAACTTGTGGTCTACAGATCCAGTGGATGTTAATGCATAGGCTGATACATGATGTGAGTTTAAGACCTCTAACTCACTCACACTCAAAATAAATTTAAATCTCACACACTCAAACACTTATGGGAAGCCTGACACAGATTTCCAGCTGTGTTCCCTCCCCAGTACAAATGGTAATGCTGCCACCAGAGTCCGACAGGTCTATACGCCCTTCAAAGGGTGATCAATTATTAAAAATGAAATGTCATAATAAATTATAGCTATGACCAGAAACAGCCAGGCATTCAAGTTGACCTGGGGAGAATCAAACAGGTATCAGCACTCTCTAATCTGTAAAAAACATGCTGATTGTACAGCCACAATGTAAAGTAATGAAAAACATTTAATAATAAGTAAAATTATTACAAGAAAGTAAATCAATAAATTTCATTAAACCAGAATTCAATCACTAGAAATATTAAATTAAACTGTAGGATAGAAGTAGATCATCTTAGAAAAACTCTAAATAACTAAGCTTCCCTAATCTAACTGTCCCTGATCTAATTTAAAACATAACAGCAAGGCAAAGACAGGCTTACAGTTCAGGTGAGTCCTTTTTCTAGGTATCTTCTGACTGCGACTCTTCACTAACTGCTGCTCTTCACAAACTGCCCAGCTTAACAGTCTTAACTATCTTGTGTTAAAAATAACAGCTGTTTGAAAAATGTTCTTTTTCCTGTCAATCAGCTTTTCAAATAATCATCTAGCAATGAGGATCATTCTAATGACACCACCTACTGTTCATCTGATTATCCATAGTTTGTACTTTAGAATCTCCCTCACCAACATGTGCAATTAGAAATGTATTAAAACACCAACAGATTCTTTAAACATTTTGTATAAGCAGGGAGACACTCAACATTTTAAAAACTTATTTAGAGTTCATAATTAGACATGCTGGCATACAATACAGGTTTAATCTGAGAATATATACACATCTCCTGCCAGACATGCTAACACAGATGACGGTGTTTTCATTTTCTTCACAGGGTATTTGAGTACATTATTCTATATAAATGTGTGAAAGCTATACTGATCTAGAGAAAAGCTGAATAGATTGAGTTGCCTCAGATTACTAAATGCTATATTTTAACTATTGACCAGAGCATGAATAACCATTGTATGTGACTGTATGGATTACATTATTATTCTTTTTTTTTAATTTTGCTAAATAGCTGTCCCAGGAAAAAGGGCTGTCAGCCCAGATGAACATAGCTGATTAAGAAAATACAATAAATAATGACAGTTGTTCAGCAACATTCTGATATATATATATATATATATATATATATATATATATATATATATATATATATATATATATATATATATATATATATATAATTATTTTTTGGAGAGTATGTACAATCTCAGTTACAACAATACTCTTTTGAAAGCCAGAGTGCTATGGAATTCACATATGTGATCACATTAAAGTATTTAATAATTTTTCAGCTTTTATGAAAAATCAAATACTGTCTGTTAAGGAAGATGACAGCTGCATATTTTTAGATTGTTACTTAATACTTTCACAGGTACAAGATATCCCTGACATTTGTGAAGTACTTTAAATCTTTTGCCACCTATGACATGAAACACATAACATATTTTAAAAGTTTAAATATGTTTGTTGAGAAATATGTATCAGCCATGTAATTTTTTTGTATGTTAATGTAGTATTACAAAAGAAATCCATCATTATCATCATTATTTTAAACTAACCTCAAAACTATGTTGAAAGCCGTACATTCAGAAATGGTCATTTGTTCCAAATTATAATATCTTCCTTTTTTCTTGATTTTGCTATTATTTTATAATGCTTGTCCATTGAAGCATTTTGTAATTCACTTAATATTCAGCCTTAGACAGAAAGTTACAGATAATGCACATTTATCTGGCATTACAAGCCCCCTAAAGAGACACTAGCTTCTTTTTGATGAGACAGATTCCAAACTAGTAGGTAGATGATTTTATAATCAGCAGTCCAGACAGGCAGAATAATTTTATGCTAATAAGGAAAAATGTCAAAGTCTCCTAGGGCTTGTACTACATTTTTTAATAAGATATTCTTTTTTGTTCTGCTACTGATTTCCAAACCTACTACTGATGTAAAATATTTCTGATGAAAAATATGGAGAAATTTAATTGCTTACTCTGGGGGCTGCAGCGTAACTTTTTGAAATACTTTTCTTTAGCTTCTACCTTTAGTAAGTAAACAGCTGTTGGAAACATTGCTTTTTTATCTTTTATGGAACTATTCCCCGATTTGTAGTATCCTGTGTACATTTATTTTTCTAGCTGTTAAATAAACAGCTGTTTGAAGTTCCATAACAAACATAATTTCCCTTGCAGATGCAGGATAAAAATGCAAATGTTGTGTCTACATACAATGCCTATCCAGGTTTTCATAATAGTAGGCAAGTCTTCTATAGATATAGGTAATAATAAACTAATTCCTTGCAAATCTGAAATCAAGTTCCCCCTTGCATTTTACTTTACATATTTGTATGTGCATATCTAGACAGTGTGGCAGTTAACACAGAAGACTGTCTGGCAGTTAATGCAGAGAACTTAAAGGGTATCCCATACAGTGACTACATGGGTAAGTGTTTCCAGCCATTCTGATCTATGAAATTACTGGGCTATTTTATATTGTCTAGCTTTCGTGTTGTAATAGGGCTATCCCCCCCAAAAAATGCTTACATTCCTATATATATATATATATATATATATATCTATAATTATATATATGTATATATATATATATATATATATATATATATATATATATATATATATATATATATATATATTCCTGTATTACACCTAGATAATTTCTGTCTCCATTTTGCTCTGTTCTACTATACGTCTTACCTTTACTCTGGCCAAACTAGCTTCCTGTATGTGTGTGTGTATATATATATATATATATATATATATATATATATATATGTATGTATATATATATATATATATATATATATATATATATATATATATATATCTGTATGTATATACATACATACATACACTGATTTGTATATATAACATGCTTGATTTCATTATTGTACAATGTTTATTTGTATTACTATTTTGTTTATGTTTATCTATTTTTTATTTGTTCTTTCTGTTATCTTTTTTGGGGAAACCCCCCCCCCCGGTCTCTACTGAAAAGGGACCACTGGCCCAGTCAGACTAACCCAGCAAACAAATGTAAAATAAAATAAAATAAATTAATAAATATAGTAGAAATCTGTTTCTGTGCCCATAACATAAATGTAACTAATATCAATCACAGGACAAAACAGCATCCTTGTTATACTGACATCATGCTATTACTGGAATTCTTACACAGTATTTTATAGTGGTCACAATCCATTATCTGTCATTATTATTCCCTGGGAAGTTACATTTTGCCTCATATGTTTACCTTCCTCACTATAAAGGTTTACCTGACCTGCATGATCCTACAGTGGCTGCTGGTAAGTTGCATGCTGTAAGATACAATGTTTTGTTTCTCCATAATAGTCTGATTCACATTTGAGCAGGTATCTGGCAAGACACGTGTTCTTACTTTTGAGGTGTAGAAACAAGATTGTTTTGCCTATGTATTCTCTTTAAAATGGAATTTTCATTGTAAAGTTCACATACTAACGCACTATATACTGTTGTTGAGGGCACAGAAATGGAAAAGGCTGGTCATGTCCATTAATGAGGCAGTAAAGTGAATCAGTGACTTATCTCATATCATCGGGTACTGTAAGAGGTAGACTGTACACTAAATAATAATTATAATCAATTTCAAAACCTTTCTGTGTATGAATACAAATAAAACTAATGCTGTTGGTTCTTGATTTGAACCTCGAGCTGTACCACCACTGCAGTGCTTCCACTTTGTAGTTTGCTTTAACAGCCTGGAGAAAACAAATTAAATGTGTTATTTGGGGAAGGCCTCAACTCAGTAATTTAAAACTCTATGCTACAGCCCTTTATTACAACACTGTTTCCTTTTCTTTCTAAATAATATTAATTCTACTTATAAATGTGAGCTTTTATGTTATTGCACACTCAAATTGGTTGTGATTTGTAGTGGCCCTCAAGTAGTATAGGTTTCAAGATTTTTTTCTGTCTAATTATGTAACATGTCTATGATGACCTTATAGTCTTTTTAATCTTGTATATACTACTGCTCCTGAGATTCAGAAAGGCATTATATATCACTTTTCCTGAGATTCAGAAGGGCATAACTCAATGCAGAACCTTTAACTCCAAAGGTTTCTGCATCATATTAGAGGTCTCTACAGTTTTACTCTGGAATTGGCCGTAGTACTGAGGCCAGTCTCACTGGTGAAGCTGCATGTAAATGTTACATTTCAAAGGAGCAACTCATGTAAATTAACCATGTGGTCTCCTACAGAAATAGTGATGGTAACGGAATATTGTGTTAGAGTGTTTCAGAAAATCAATCTATAAAGTTCATTTCTTTGAAAGGAGGAAAAAGTGAACACTATCAAAAAGACAACAAGCATTCATTCATTCATTCATTCATTCATTCATTCATTCATTCATTCATTCACTCCTACTGAATAGTCACTGCTTGTACCTGGACTACAGCTAGGTATAGTGGAGCTACCAGCTAATACAAATTAGCCATATGCTCTCCCCAGGAAACAATGCCGGTTCCCTCCAGTACAGCTCTTTTGAGTGTGTACCTTTAACTCCCAGTGGGCGTGGCTTGAGCCTTTAAAAAAATGAAGTTATCACCTTACATTTCTAGCAAATACTCATTGAGAGAGGTCACGTATCAATACAGTTGTGTTTGCCATCACATATGCATCAAGACAAAATATCCTGATACCTTGTGTGTAGCATGGTTTTGGAATTATTAATGCAAATATGAACAATCAATATTTGACGCCTAGAGGAGCAGTAGGAGTTAACTGCAGAAAATGCCTGGAGATGCACTCGGCTGTAATGAGCTGCAGTAGATTGATTCAAAGACTCGTGCTGCCAGGTTAATGTCTTTGAAACAAGGGTAAAGCTAACACTGTGAAAAAGACAGTATTCACCCAATCACTCATAATTGAATGGTATCAGCTTGTACCATGACTAGAGGAAACATATTGAGGAGCTGTGTCTGTGTGTGTCTCTGTGTCTGAGAGTGCACATGTGTGTGTGTGTGTGTGTGTGTGTGTGTGTGTGTATGTGTGTGTGCCTGTGGGTGTGTGCTTGTGTGTGTGTGTATATGTGTGTGTGTGTGTGTGTGTGTGTGTGTGTGTGTGTGTGTGTGTGTATGTGTGTGTGTGTGTGCGTGTGCGTGTTTGTATGTGCAGGAGTATGAATGTAGTCATGTATTTGTTGGAATGTGCATTCATGTGTGGCAGCACATATTTCTGAGTGTATGCAAGTGTGTAAAGACTTGTATGTGGCCAATTGGATATGTGTGCATTGGTAGGTCGGAATGTATTGGAGTGTTTGTGTGGACATGGATATCTAAATATATATGTGCATGGGGTGTGCATATGTTAGGGCTGAGTATGCTACTACAATGCATGGTTTGTTGGGGCGGACACTAGGGAAGTCAGATCTAACAGTACAGTATACAATTCAGACATGGTAATTAACCGTTAAAGAGGTAGTTCTCTGTATGGTTTTATCTTGTTTCTAAATCAGAGATTCTTAATGTTATGCTTATTAACCAAACAACATTAGCCAATTAGCTTTGTGGTGAGAAACTCTCTGCATCCCAGGGTATATGTTTGCAAGATCTGAAAACATTTCTGTGATCACTAATTACATTGTTTTAAATATTCTTTGCTCCTCATTTTCATATTGCCATGACTGTGATAACGCAGCTTTAATAGCTGCAAAATGTTTGAATGTTGTTGCAGAGTCTGATGAAGTCTGCTGGTGTTCCATCCCTCTCTATGTTCCTTTTATTGACTGTATTGTCAGTTCAGCTAATACAGACAGTATCTAAAGACAGCTTCTAATTGTATTGTAATGGCTTGTCCCAACATCAAGTGGCTTATGCATTAATATAGACAGGTGTCTTTTAAATCAGCCTTTGTAGCGCAAATAAGATGCAAGACACATAGCCTTAGTAATGATCCTGTAAATCACAAATTGCATTTCTCAGTTTGGTTGGCCTTACTTTCTTCAAATACTAAAAAAGCAAACCATATGATCTAATGTCAGAGATCTGTATCATTGCGAAGAATTAGCATTGACAGTGCCAGGTGTTAGGACTGCTCTGCATTTAAGAGCTTTTCAGGCTGCTGGTTCTACTTCTCTGCCTTATAATGAACTGAGACACCTGCCCACCTATTTCTTTCCCACTGTGAAAATTTGAACTGTACTGGAGATGGCTCCAGATAGTTTAAAATTTTTTTCAGGTATGTTCAGTTTATTCAAAATATTTTCTTCAAGGTTTTCATTGATGATTTATCCAGTCTCTTTACCAGTTTATTTTATTACTTTCATTTGCATTTCATTTCCTTGCATTCCATTACTATATTTGAGTCAGACTTCACCTTGTATTCCTGGTCCTTGTTTGCTTTGTGACAAACTGGCTAAATGTACTCCTGGACTGTGGTAATTTATTTGAACCCCACCCTGCTTTCTTTAGGCCTCAGATTCACACTGTCTTGAGCCTGGCTTGCTGTTGGTGTCACTTTGTGGATTTTTTATTTTTTTTTTCACTCAGGAAATGCTAGACATGCATTGTATTGTCCAACTCAGTATCTTTTACCATTTTTCATGCAGTAAGATAAGAGTCTTCAAAGATATGATTTTAGGTCATGTGCTCCTACCTTTCATGAATTTCTGTGATAAAGGTTTGGATTGTGTGAGCCTTGTCTCTGTCTGGACACTGTATTGTTTTTTTTTCTGTTATACTGTTTTGCAGGAGGTTCCATTACTCAGGTAAGACATGCTGTGTCTTAGACAGACTATGTGTTTTTATTTGTGTTGGACTGCCTCTATATGTTTCCAGTGGTTTCTTCCCTGTAGGATGTTTATTTTCCTCCCTCCCTCCCTAGTCCAAATTTAGCCAGTGGTTAAGCCAGTGTTATCACTTTGATGCAGTCTTGTTTCTGCCATTCTCCTAGCATTTCCATAGTGAAGGTCTCCATCCTCTCTTTCTTAGAAATAGCAAGGGCCCACTGAATTAATATGGTTATTTCCTAAAGTGAAGGTCTGCTAAGTGTATGCCTCATGGGGACATTGAACAAAATGCACTTATTGAAATTAAATACTGCACACCAAACTATTTCCAATGTTAAACTAAGCATGCCTTCTACAGCTTTTCAGTTGTTTAATTATTCATATTTCTTTGAACTATTGCAATGTCTGATTCTGATTATTTCTGTACATTTCCTATATATTATCTGATTTAATTCTTATCCTGACTCTATTTACATTCTGTATTATTTACTCTTAGCAAAGTTGTGTATTACTTGTTGTATATACTTTATGTTTTATTCTGGATCTGTTGTATTTGTCACATTGGACTGGGTTGTGACTGACAAGGGTTGCTGGACCAGCTCATTTATCTGGTTAAGAAGCTCAATAAATAAATAGATACAATGAAGGGTCACTTTAACCACATACCTTCTTGGCTTCTGAGCATTTTAGTATTTATGATTCCGAACTGCTTTAGTTGTCATCGGATTCAAATGCTGCAGAAGAATATTGTCATAAGTTATAATAATATTGTTGAACACAGCTATCTGTATTAAACTTATTAATAAGTGATATAATACATTGTATCCTGTTAAAATATACTGATGTGCCCTGGATAGGGGGCACTGGGAGATATTTCTGACTATGGCACAGATATCTGAGTTTGAAAAACACCTCTGGTCCTGGAAGAGCTGAGCAGGGGATGGTGGAAGTGAGACAATTATAGCAGTTAAGGCATTCTGGGGTTAGTTTGTCCCAGCTGCTAGACCTGCTCTCATAAAATTGGAGGCCTTGCACTCAACCAGTGGCTACAGTACTGGGGGGAGGGTGAGCTTTCTGATCCCAAACCAGGGATGGCAGTTCTCTTGGGGCACTGTGTGTGAAAGTACAGGACTCCTCTGCTGTCATGTAGATGCCCGCATCAGCCACCAGATCATGGCTACCTGTATGATGGCCGTGCCACATGTTGTTCTTGCACCAATGATGGGGAGTGAATGGGCTGCATCATCATCTCAGTGGCTGTTAGCCAGTGGGTGCATAATAAAGATGTACTTACAATGTACTGATATAAGATTTGCTAACTGTTGCGGTATTTGAAGGACTTTAGGTATCAACTTAGATGTTGCAGAGTACACAAAGTTAGTCAGTTAAGCTGGGGATTTTTGTGGACATCAGACAGTGCTTATTATTGTCTCCTGGTGTGCTGAATTATCAGGTCTAAACTCTAGCTTTAGATGACACTATTTATGGATGATTTCTGAATATTAAAGCTTGCACTGCTCAAAGTGATATTTCTTATTATTACTTGAGTTTTTAACAGCTGATTTATGCCAGAAGTAGTTATGAGGGATCATTTCAGCTAGGACAAATAGCTCTGTCCGTGGGTGTCAGAGTAGAAGAATCTTATGTTGGCACGAGTTACCTTGTCTGCTGAGTAACATTTATTCTTTGGCATATGAAATAGACCAGAAAGTCCATGGATGAGCTGTACACCTAGGCCAGATCAGAAGGGAGAGGTAGAATCATTAGATGTGGAGAATTGTAAGAGGGGATGTGGAACACATATCTAAAAGGAGTGAACTGCTGCAGAAACTAAGCAAAGAGAAAGGTGACAGTATTTTTCTCTAGGAGATGAAACTGAAGTGGTCAGAAATGTCAACAATGAGGGGAAACAATTGGAGGTAATAGGCTGCATCTTCGTAGTTGGGGAGGGGAGCTATTACCAAAAGTATGGAATAAGAAGATAAATTCTTAGATGCAGTTTGTAAAACAAGGCAATGTATATCACTGTGTGATTGTCTGGGCACTACTGAAGGGAGATTGGATTCTAGGTTGCATTTATGCAGCCACTCATGGTGATCCAAGTCTTCTTTTTAGATTTTTATGCTCATTTTGCACTGAATACTGACTTCCCAACAGCTGTGGAAAAATGCCAATGATTTTAATGTTACACTTAATTATGTTATGGGTACAAAATGTGGTAAACAAGAGCCACAAAAGAGAGACAGGGATGTGTTGCTGGGTTGACAATGTAATTAAGGTAGGGTAGAGTTTTGGAAAAGGTATCATCTGCATGCTAAGTAATTAACTTTTTCTAGAAACTATCTATTATTGTGTAGTCATTTAGACAGATTTATAGTTAGAGCATCAGTTTTCATGGAAGCTATTGAGTCATCTATAGAGAAATGGAAATTATTGGGCCATGAATACATCAAACAAATTGCTCATCAGCGTAACCAGGGGCATAGGGATAAATGATGGAGATAGCAGCTATGAGAGCATGAAGAAAACAGAATGAAATATTTATAACTGTGTGTAGAAACAATGGTTACTAAGTCCAAAGAAGGCAATTCCACTGCAGTGTAATGGTGGAAAGCCACGGTGTGTACTGTATGAGATGTATTAAATGGGTGAAGAAGGATATTGGAGAAAAAGGGAACAATGGATGGTCAAAAGGTAGGAGCAACAACTATGACATTTACTAAAATGTTAGGATGCTACTGAAATGGATGGAGACTTGGATTAGGTTTACTGACCGTGTGGTGTAAAGCTAGGATTACTGAAACAGAAACCACATTGATTGAACTGAAATGGAAACCACATTGATCGAACAAAATAATATTAAATTAGTGCAAGCAATAATGTGCCTTTGTTACATTAGTTTTTAGTTAGACTTTTGTCCCTTAAAAATATATAAATATAGAAAAAATAATTGAAGTCTTTATAGTTTTCATTCATTTGATAAAATTCAGTTAGCTTGTATTGCAAGCATTAACATCTTTCCAATTGCAGCAGCATAGTCATGCTATTATCGCAATAACCCACAGCTTGGTGTAGGTTAATCCAGCATAACCCACACACAGCCATGGCTTATTGCTATTATACAGTGATATTATTTAAGAAAAAAGTTATTTACTTTTCTTAAATGATATCCTTGTGTAATGGGGCTGTGCTGCTCTTCCACGTTTTCCCCCCGGTATATCGGGGTATGATGTACTGCGCATGAGTATGGGACTTTTGTTACCACACTTATACAGTACGTCAGTGGTGTGTAAAGTCTCCTTAACTTCTTTTTTTTGTTTTTAATTTACAAAAAAAAGAAAAGAATTCGGGAGACTTACAACATATGGGAGAGATGGGACAAAGAAAATAAAAGGATGATCAGGCATGTTTCCCTAGTTTTGCATAATGTACCTGATTATCCTTTTATTTTTCTCTGTCACATCTGTCTTGTTCTTTTGATGTCTCCAGTTTTTGAAAGTTTATTTAAAAAAACATAATAATAAAAAATAAAATAGATTTTCCGTAGTATATATTAAGAGAAAAAAATCCGGGCAACCGGAGTTTTTTCCATTGGTATATGCTCGATTTACAACGGGCACGCTGGTTGGGCTGACCAATCAGCAAGCTAATTTTTGAATGTTAATGGCCAGTCATTGTATAATATATGATAACAAGCTGACTGATTTTATCTGCCTTAAATCTTTATTATTCCTTCGGTCAGCCAAAGCTTTTGTTAAACCATTAGACAAGTTATATAAGTGTCCCTTATATGTTGTTTTGTTTAGGCATACAAAAATTTGTAAACAATGGAAATTTTTTATTTTAGTGTTTTGTATGATGCTGAAAGTAGAGTTGCTGATCCAACCACCAGTCACAAGAAATTATCATTTAATAATAACTGCATACCTGAAATAAAATTAAGCAGTGCATTTTTATAATCAAATAAACAAGTATTCTTAAGCCTACCCAAGAAAAAAAAAAAATAAATGTTTTATCTCCTTATTTGGGACTCTCTCTATTATAAGTTGAAGAGGTATACTGAATTCCTTTCTACATGTGATTTAGTAGTTCAATAGAAAATTGTAGAATTACATAAGCAAAATGTTATCTGATCTGATCTCTGTTCTAAAATGCAGTCCACACCTGTGTATTCTAGAAGTAAATCCAAAAGTGAAGGAAACAGTCCAACAGTGTGAACAATAACACAAAATCTATTTCCCTGGTGATGGAATCAAGATGTCAGAACTCTATTTTAAAGTTAACATCAAAAAACTTTTATTACAATTTGTTAAGCGCTTTCATCTAACAGTAACTAGATTTCCTCAGAACAAATGACTGCCTTTAGGCTTACAATATATATAGGGTGTGTAATTAAGTAATCGTTTGATTAACCAATTTGATTTCACATCATTTAAAGTGCTAGTGCAATAAAAACCTTAGTGACAATGTTAATAGTATTAAAAAGTTTAAAATACATGCTCTGATTTAAAAAATAATAACATATTGTATAAATAATTCATTACATTTCCACATACTTATGATTTGTATATTTTCTAATACTTATATAAACTAAACATAATTACTAAAAAAATTAATGAATAAGTGCATATATATGGTCACTATAGTACTCATTTCTAATAAAATCTAATAAAATCATGGACCTAATGGGGGGAACCCTTACACTTCCAATATGTTTGAGACTTTATATCAAGTGTAACTAATACAGTGAGGGTAATACCAGTTGAAAAGATGACTGGCACCTTGTATAACATTTGTCTTGCCCCTAGTTTGGGTTACTGAAATCACTGTACTACATTATATAATGTTCGAAGGAGAATATTATATTCAAGTAAAAGGAGTAGCAATGGGGGCAGCGTGTGCCCCCATTTTTTCTAACATTTATTTAAGTGATTGGGAAGAGGAATACATATTTAATAGTACCAATTACCAGTTAGTTTCATGTTACTACCGTTTTTTGGATGACATCTTTTTAATTTGGAAAGGCAGTAGAAATGAATTAGAACTATTTATGAAAAGTTTAAACTTGATTAGTGATGAATTAAAATTTACATATAATGTGGAATCAAATGAAATAGCTTATCTGGACACTCTCATTACTGTAGATAATGGAAGTATTAAAAGTAAAATATACAGAAAGGAGACGTTTAGTAACAGCTACTTAGAATATAATAGTTCTCATCCCATAAAACAGAAAAGGAGCATAATTAAGGGACAGTGCATTAGGGCTGCAAGGATGACATCTGAGTATGAAGACTTTGTCAGGGAATTGGAAATGATTGGGGACATGTTTATACAAAGAGGATACCCCAAATGGCTGGTGAAAGATGTGACTGGTTACGTATCAAATGAATGGGGTAACAAATTTGTACCGCTATTAGGGAAAGGGCCCCTGACCAATATGCAAAAGTCACGAGGAGACATCTGGGAGACAGATATTGAATACACCAGAGCCTGTATCCTGCAGCATACCCCCTGGACTACAGATATAAAAAGAATTTTGAAAGAGAATTGGAACATCCTAAAGTTAGACAAAAATATTACTGAAATAGTAGGAGACATCCCCCGGTTTGTATCTAGGAATGGAAATAATTTAAAGGGGGAATTAGAAAGGAAAATAAAAATAGATAACAATGGAAGAGAAAGGAGGGGTACCACCAAGTGTGGCACATGTAATCAATGTAAGTATATAAATCAAGACTGTACTAGAAAATTAGAAAATGTTATGAAGACAGAAATATATTTCAGGAGAGGAAATTGTAGAACTACCCATTTAGTCTACTTAGCTATGTGTGCCAATTGTCATTGTTACTACGTTGGAAAAACAGATAGGAGTTTAAGGGAGAGGATATATGATCATTATTACTGTATAAAAAAGAAGGACGCTAAAAATGCCCTGTGGAGACATTTGCAAGATAGCACCAGTTGCAAAATGTTTTATTTTGCCATACTAGATATAGCCATAGCAAACCCCAGAGGAGGAAACATTAGGAAAAAACTGGGGGAGTTGGAGACTAGATGGCAAATAAAACTAAATGCATCCACCCCACCAGGACTAAATGATCTCATATCAGTAAAACCTATCTTGGTCAATGATGGGTAGACTGGCAGTTAATACATTTCACATTATTACATTGTATAATGTAGTACAGTGATTTCAGTAACCCAAACTAGGGGCAAGACAAATGTTATACAAGGTGCCAGTCATCTTTTCAACTGGTATTACCCTCACTGTATTAGTTACACTTGATATAAAGTCTCAAACATATTGAAAGTGTAAGGGTTCCCCCCATTAGGTCCATGATTTTATTAGATTTTATTAGAAATGAGTACTATAGTGACCATATATATGCACTTATTCATTAATTTTTTTAGTAATTATGTTTAGTTTATATAAGTATTAGAAAATATACAAATCATAAGTATGTGGAAATGTAATGAGATATTTATACAATATGTTATTATTTTTTAAATCAGAGCATGTATTTTAAACTTTTTAATACTATTAACATTGTCACTAAGGTTTTTATTGCACTAGCACTTTAAATGATGTGAAATCAAATTGGTTAATCAAACGATTACTTAATTACACACCCTATATATATTGTAAGCCTAAAGGCAGTCATTTGTTCTGAGGAAATCTAGTTACTGTTAGATGAAAGCGCTTAACAAATTGTAATAAAAGTTTTTTGATGTTAACTTTAAAATAGAGTTCTGACATCTTGATTCCATCACCAGGGAAATAGATTTTGTGTTATTGTTCACACTGTTGGACTGTTTCCTTCACTTTTGGATTTATTGGTCGTTTGTGGAGATGGACTCAATGGACGAACTACCATCCATTTTTTCGCCCAGGAGGGACGAAATAAGAGGCATCCAGTCAGAAATGGCCATTATGAGGGGCGAGCTGACCAGGCTTATTGAACTTATAAGCCAACCGCTACCAAATAGTAAAACAAATGGGCTGATGACTTCATCGAGAGCGCCGAGTGCGACAGGCACTGTTAACTCCATTCCAAACGGACAGGGGAACGGAGATGAGCGTGGTAGGTGTACCTCTTATGGATCCAGACCAGATGCCGACCGTAATGGATTAAATGCCAGGAAGGAAAATGGATCGGAGGCGGACTACTCGTTTTTCGGCGCAAAACCAAAAAGAATGCCACCGAAAAAGACTTACACTATGGCCGGTAACGTATACCATGCAGGCATTGACTCTAATGTTAAAAACAGTAAAAAAGATGAGATGTACAAAGAACATTGCTATAAGGACATTTTTGAATTCAATTTTGATTTTAAAGGGCTTGAACAACATAAAGCCCAGAATGGAGAGAGAAGTGACAATGTATTGAATTTTGAGAAGAATTTAAAAGAGTCAATGTATGAGTTTGGTAGCAAATTGAAAAAATGTAAAAGCCTGCAACTGGAGAACAGTTATTTAATGAAATGTATTGACACTAGTGTAGTCCCTATGGGGCTTCGTTTTTTCAAATACCCTATGGGTATTGATTTAGATTTGGAAACAAAAAAGGAATGTATGAAAATGTTCGATGGGTTTGGGGTAACATTTATGAGATTTATTATACAGTGCAATGACAAAAAAATATGTTCATTAATTGATGAATTGGACAAATTGAATGAAGCTATTACAAATGATGTGTTGTATGAAGAATATGAGTACTGCATTAATTCTCAATACAAATGGGTCCAAAGACAAATGGACATGCAGTTTCAAAGAAAATGTAAAAAGTACCAAAGGGACCTGAAACAATATACCAGGGAACAAGCATATAGATGGGATAAAAAAGATAGTAAAAAAGAAAAAACTACTTTTAGAAATGGTATGGACAGAAAAGGAAGTACATACACTCATCATGACTATCAATATAGGGACAATAGGGGTAGAGGTAGATCTGACTACAAGAAAGATGAACATAATAAATATGAAAATAAACTTGACACTTTAGATAATTTTAGGGATGACAATGTTTTTTTAGAGTTAAAGCAAGGGAAGAACAGTGCATACAGAGAAACCTACCAAGGGGGAAAAAAGCAATTTCCATACCCACAATCGAGAAGGATGATAGGAGAGGGACACACAAGATAGGATCTGATATAAATAAAGATAGGATAGTTAAGATTAATGAAATTATTAGTGAATATAATTAGTTTTACATATACAATTATGCAGGAATAGATGTAAGGAAAGAACATTTTACCCTGCTAAGTAAAGGAATGAAATACGTACCAATTAAAAAGTTTAGGGTAGAAGACTGTATTATAGATGTTAAAAAATATCTAAGAAAATTAAACTTAGCAGTACTTTTTGACAAGGACAAAAACAGTACGAAGAGCAAGGGAACGTTCAAAAAGAAAAGCACCTATACACCCTCACTCAACAATGTGTTAGCAGTATATGAGAAAATGGTTATAGACGAAATATATAAATATAGTAATAAAATTAATCAAGGTAAAGTCAAATACAATTTGACTACCTTGGAGTCTACAGTTTTAAAAGAACTACAAGAGAATACTAAAGTAAGAGTTATGAAACCAGACAAAGGGGGAGGCATAGTACTATATGGGCAAGAGGAATACAAAAATAAAATTAATGAAATATTATTGAAGTCTGGAAAGTATGAAATTTCTTCTAGAAATGAAGTGAACATTGGATATAATAAAATCAATGTATATTTAGAAGATCTTTTGATAGAAGAAAGAATAAGTGGAGAGTTGTATGACTATTTAAAGGTGGATTCCCCTGTCATTAGTACTATGGTGGGTATTCCTAAAATCCACAAAAACATAATAGACCCCCCTTTTAGACCCATAATTTCTGGTAATAAGGCTAAGACATATAATTTAGGAAAAGTGGTGGATGGGTGGTTAAAACCCTTATACAAGTCCTATAAGCATGTTATTAAAGATTCCTGGGACTTCTTAGGAAGGTTGAGGCAAGATGTAATCACACCCGGTGCCCTCCTAGTGACTGTAGATGTGGTGGACCTATTCTCAAGTATTCCCCAAGAGGATGGTTTGTTCAGGTTAGAAAGGTCTATGGAAAAAGCAGGCATTTTCTCAAGAGACAAAATTCAGCTTACGGTAGAATTTATGGAACTAGTACTGAAACATAATTATATAATGTTCGAAGGAGAATATTATATTCAAGTAAAAGGAGTAGCAATGGGGGCAGCGTGTGCCCCCATTTTTTCTAACATTTATTTAAGTGATTGGGAAGAGGAATACATATTTAATAGTACCAATTACCAGTTAGTTTCATGTTACTACCGTTTTTTGGATGACATCTTTTTAATTTGGAAAGGCAGTAGAAATGAATTAGAACTATTTATGAAAAGTTTAAACTTGATTAGTGATGAATTAAAATTTACATATAATGTGGAATCAAATGAAATAGCTTATCTGGACACTCTCATTACTGTAGATAATGGAAGTATTAAAAGTAAAATATACAGAAAGGAGACGTTTAGTAACAGCTACTTAGAATATAATAGTTCTCATCCCATAAAACAGAAAAGGAGCATAATTAAGGGACAGTGCATTAGGGCTGCAAGGATGACATCTGAGTATGAAGACTTTGTCAGGGAATTGGAAATGATTGGGGACATGTTTATACAAAGAGGATACCCCAAATGGCTGGTGAAAGATGTGACTGGTTACGTATCAAATGAATGGGGTAACAAATTTGTACCGCTATTAGGAAAGGGCCCCTGACCAATATGCAAAAGTCACGAGGAGACATCTGGGAGACAGATATTGAATACACCAGAGCCTGTATCCTGCAGCATACCCCCTGGACTACAGATATAAAAAGAATTTTGAAAGAGAATTGGAACATCCTAAAGTTAGACAAAAATATTACTGAAATAGTAGGAGACATCCCCCGGTTTGTATCTAGGAATGGAAATAATTTAAAGGGGGAATTAGAAAGGAAAATAAAAATAGATAACAATGGAAGAGAAAGGAGGGGTACCACCAAGTGTGGCACATGTAATCAATGTAAGTATATAAATCAAGACTGTACTAGAAAATTAGAAAATGTTATGAAGACAGAAATATATTTCAGGAGAGGAAATTGTAGAACTACCCATTTAGTCTACTTAGCTATGTGTGCCAATTGTCATTGTTACTACGTTGGAAAAACAGATAGGAGTTTAAGGGAGAGGATATATGATCATTATTACTGTATAAAAAGAAGGACGCTAAAATGCCCTGTGGAGACATTTGCAAGATAGCACCAGTTGCAAAATGTTTTATTTTGCCATACTAGATATAGCCATAGCAAACCCCAGAGGAGGAAACATTAGGAAAAAACTGGGGGAGTTGGAGACTAGATGGCAAATAAAACTAAATGCATCCACCCCACCAGGACTAAATGATCACATATCAGTAAAACCTATCTTGGTCAATGATGGGTAGACTGGCAGTTAATACATTTCACATTATTACATTGTATAATGTAGTACAGTGATTTCAGTAACCCAAACTAGGGGCAAGACAAATGTTATACAAGGTGCCAGTCATCTTTTCAACTGGTATTACCCTCACTGTATTAGTTACACTTGATATAAAGTCTCAAACATATTGGAAGTGTAAGGGTTCCCCCCATTAGGTCCATGATTTTATTAGATTTTATTAGAAATGAGTACTATAGTGACCATATATATGCACTTATTCATTAATTTTTTTAGTAATTATGTTTAGTTTATATAAGTATTAGAAAATATACAAATCATAAGTATGTGGAAATGTAATGAATTATTTATACAATATGTTATTATTTTTTAAATCAGAGCATGTATTTTAAACTTTTTAATACTATTAACATTGTCACTAAGGTTTTTATTGCACTAGCACTTTAAATGATGTGAAATCAAATTGGTTAATCAAACGATTACTTAATTACACACCCTATATATATTGTAAGCCTAAAGGCAGTCATTTGTTCTGAGGAAATCTAGTTACTGTTAGATGAAAGCGCTTAACAAATTGTAATAAAAGTTTTTTGATGTTAACTTTAAAATAGAGTTCTGACATCTTGATTCCATCACCAGAGAAATAGATTTTGTATTCTAGAAGTAAGGTAGTATCTCTATTTGCAGGTGCTTTCTGTCCAATTCTTTCAAAGATGGATGATGCTTTCCTCTTCCCATAGTCCAGTAGATCTTGTTATTCTTATTTCTTGTTTATATTTCTTGAAAATATATTTGTGAAGAAGTCCTGTTTATTTTGAGGCTAAAAGTGTTAAGCAATTTAATATCCAAAGAAGGTAATGCATCTAGCCCCTGCAAATGTTTTCAAATATATACAGAGCACATTTAGTTTCAGTTTTTACAAGTTAAAGACTATATGCATTTTTGCAATAGCACACTTTTGACATTTCTACCTGCTACCTCACTGACTTGATAGATAAACCTTCCCTTTTGATTGTCCACCGAGTTCTGTGTCCACATGGGGTTTTAACAGTTGGGTACACACTGTCTTTATGATTTGCCTTGCAAAGTTGTTGACACAACTCAGAATTGTTGTTGAGCACTCTCACATCTTTGACAATGCATGGTTATTAATACTTTTACATTAGCCCGTTTTGTGTGCTTTATGCCCATATGACCATAAAAAAGAATATTATGAGCTCCTTCATGTATCTTTTCTTCCATATCCTGTCATTGGGGATGTCTGGAACATGCGTATACAAAATGTTTACAATAGAGACCTTTTACTCTAAAACTTTTTTTTTTCAAGCCAGATTTTTTTTCTTTGCCCCCCCCCCTCTAAAACCTCCTGTGAAGGTTTAGTCTGTTCACAATGTGCTTACACTGCACAGTTATTAAATAGTTACACTCACTGGCTCCCCAGTAGTTCACCCAGCATAGGTTCATCCCAGTATCTTTCAATGCAATCTTACCAACAGTAATTGAAACTTGACCAATACTTTTTTTGTAATGTTGTGAGACTTTATGATAAGGCAACAAGCATTTAATAGTTTGCCTGAGGAAATAAGATGTGGTTAAAAGACTGGAAGTGTTAAACTGGTAAACTCTATCAGTTTAACAGGACACAAGTGAGGTTACCCAGAATTACATCTAGGTATAAGGAAACCCATGGAGAGAAGTCTAAACCTTTACAACATGTTCCAGAGGTATGAAGGAATCACTGGTCTAGTGCATATCAGTAACCTGTTGGTAAATATTTCCAGTCCACCTAAGTGGGGCTTATATAGGACACACATCCACAGACAGAAGGTAGGAAACAATAGCCATATGAGAAAGTGAAAAGTGATACATCTCTTAAAATTGCACCTTCTTCACAGCATCACAATAGCTTTGCTTAACCTTATAAGAGGGAAAATAAACTATTGCTAAGAGGGAAACTGCATCTGATACAACTAATGTTAAGCTTATAGTTCTTACAAAGAAACATTTATTTGCCCTGGCTGTCCATGCCTGTTAGGGCCATTGGATGCACACATTTTCAGGTGCCATTGGAAAGGGTCTATTTTGGTTAGGAAGAGGTGGTAGGGAGACAAACAGGTGG